>NC_049201.1:65628229-65928229 GCF_013347855.1 Anguilla anguilla
GTCTGTTTCATAGACTGTGATAGATAAGTGTTGCAATGAACTTCTGACTTCCTCTCTTGTCTTCCTCTCTCCAGGTCATGCCAGCCCAGCCCCCAGTTTTGCCGCGAGTAACCTCAGCACTGACCGGGGCATTGGTGGCCCTGGGACTGCAGGAGCACAGACCTGCCCTTAATTTACTGCCCTTCCTCTTCTTTCAGGATAGGGCTGGGGAGATAGTGAGGAGAGGGGCATACTGAACCTCCTGTAGAGATTGTGTAAGATTGTGTGTGTGCGTGCATGTGCACGAGTGTGTGAGAGTGAGTGTGTGAGTGAGATGAAGAGAGGCCGCTGCATGTAGTGTTTTAAGATGGAAGAGAACTAGGATAACACACAGAGATGTGTGCATTTATGATGGTGTAGGAGAGAGATATTATATATAATATGATATATAGAGATGCTTTGAGAATACATTCTGTCCTAATGACCCGACTACTTTATTTCCTTCATTCAAAATGAATGCAGTTCATTATTTTCTCTTTTGGAATGAATGTTTTATATAGCCACTCTGTTGTCTCTTACTTTGTGGCTTTTTATTTAAAAATTAAGATAAATTATTACAATGAAATATAACCCTCAAATGAGCAAGGTCCTTATTTATGTATGTATAACATACAGGTGTATAAGCAATACCTATATAATGTCTGTGTGTGTACCATCTACCATTCATAATTGCTTACTGATTTAAGTTGTACATACTGTTCATCAGAAGAAATACTCAGTCTTGTACCATACTATTACATACTGTGTAATGAATGCATCACTCAACATTGTTCAGGTATCAAACACATCATCTGCGTAGAGAAGCTTACAGACAGGCAATTGAAGGTAAGCTCCAGCTATATGGTGAAGGAATAATTCAATGGGAGCTTTATAAACGTAACCAGCAATGGCCAATGATTGTGGTTGATGTTTACAGACTTTAAAAGCACAAAGTTTAAATTTAAAAATAAGTTTCAAATTAAAGCACAGACCTTTTCTCATATAGCATTGATATAGTTATTTCTATCAGGCAAATTATCTATCAATAAAATAATGTGCTTCTGACTGGCAAGATGGGATTATTGGACTGACAAGTCAGTTGAACTTGAAGCTGCAATATGGACCTTGCTGCTTATACAGTTGTCTGATTCAACTCTTGTGACCTGTGGTTAAACTGTAGCCTGTAACT
The DNA here is from genome assembly GCF_013347855.1 of Anguilla anguilla. Taxonomy (NCBI): domain Eukaryota; kingdom Metazoa; phylum Chordata; class Actinopteri; order Anguilliformes; family Anguillidae; genus Anguilla; species Anguilla anguilla. The sequence continues at coordinate 65,629,437 of NC_049201.1, forward strand.
GTATTCAATAATTTGACTTCAGCTATGGGTGTTTACTGCTCTGTGGTGAAATGTGTTTTGTTATACTTTATTTATCTAGGTGAGACCCAATAATAAAAATAATAATGTTCAGTGTGAGTGACGTGAGGTACCTCCATAGATATTGCTGCCACACAAAAAATTAAAGCAATTTTATTTTCCTTTTATCGCAACGGTGCACTGTGCCAACAGGTTCAAATATAAACCAGTAATAAAGTGACATTAGGTGTAGTCAATAGCACTAGCAAGAGTGTGAGTTACTTTTTACATGGGTGGTTGATAAGTAAATTAGATAATTTAAAAAGTTCCCTTTGTCTAATATTACATTTTGTCTAAAGGTCAGAAACCATTCAGACAAATATGCAATAACAGAGGAAATCAGGAAGGGGACATACTTTTGCATGACACTGTATGCTGACTGTCCGCAATTTCTTTGCAAATTTTTTATCTGGTTGGTAGATTTGAACACTAGGACAGTTGCAGCCATTTAATTCCGCATGGATTTCTTTCAGAGAAACTACCTGTAGTTGGGTCTGGCTACTTTACTTTTATCTGTAATAAAATTTTACTCTCTAAAACCACCAGTTCTACTTTGCCCTGGATTGAAGAAGTGCACTGTGTGTGGAAATCAGTCTACAGTGAATACAGATACCAGGGTACCAGATTGCTATTACTGTAGGTATAGCATGGAAGCAACTACAACACCACGTGTGAGTTAGTAGAAATCTGTGAGCTACCAATTCATTGAAGGATCTCTGATTTGAGACTGAGGTCTCATGTATTACATTGATTTATGGCAACTATCAATATCTACAACTCTCAATATTAAATACTTCTCAGAGTTCTTCTGTTGACGTTATGTTCTTTATTTCACAGCAGGTTATATTCATAAGCAAAATAACCAATTGTCTTTGGGAAAAGCAAAGGATAATACAGCCAATAAAATATAAACATGTCCAAGTAACATGGGCACTTCACGGAAAATAGAAATAACTGGCAACAACTATTTTATTTCACCTTTATAAGAACCTGAAATCTGTGTGCTGCAATTTATGTCCATATTCTCTCACTGTAAAAAAGAATGTCACCAATTTCCAGTTTAAGATGCAGCGAGAAGATTTTATTCAGCCAGAGTCACACCATTAAAATACCAAATCCCCGCAGCAGTGGGTGTTTTTATCACAATCACTTTACTCTTTTGTAGTTTGCGGTTTCATGTCCATCAGAAAAGACAAAATAATACAGCATGTTACAGAGGCAAAAGGATGGGGTAGCCATAAAGCATGTCTTACACATGGTAACAGGGTTTATGGGAAGGACAGAGGTCAAAGGTCATTTAGCCAAAAGCCAGAGGGATGATGGCCCTTGATGCCTTGCCTGGACCACTCAAGATCAGTGCATCTGTGGTCTTAAAGATGAACTGAAAAGTTCTCAGGAAATGTTTGGTGGGAGCAAAGATGGTTTGGATTTATAAATGAGTGGCTGTCTTTGGTGTGTTCTTAAGTCCAGTGGCAAGCCTTAGCTATGGAGAGTAAAATTTCTCACGTGTCAAGTTGATACAGGGCAAGTCTATTTGCTGTCCTTTAAGCAATGGATCGTTTTTACAAAAATGGCTGGTTTTCTCAGTGACAGCCCAGCCGGAAACAGTGGTGGTTGTAAGATGGGATCTGGATGGTTAGAGGGTCAGAAATAAAGAGGGTAGGTCTGGGCTCCTCATTGGTTTGAGTCCAAGGAAAAGGCCCTCTGAGTGTTCGGGAATCGCTCAGTGTCAAATTCCGGATCCTCCCTCACACGCTTCTTAATATCACTCCTCACCTGAGAAAGGAGGGGGAGGATGGGTGGGGATTGGATATTCATGTACATTAGGTCATTACTATTCATATAAATTTAAGTAATTATATACATGGGATTACAAAAAAATGTTGACTTCCGTTTTCAAAACAAGCACATTACAAAACTCCATACGAAACAAATCTATTAAAATATTAATGTAACAACAGAACAAAAAATGACAGACATTAGCACCCATATACAGCTGAATAGTTATACGGGAAAGCTGTTTAATAAAATACGTTCTGTGATTCTTCTCAATTTATTATTCCGTTGTAAAGCAACCATTCACAGTCTGATCACAAAAGGTCAGCATATAATGGATTTTATATATATATATATATATATATATATAAAATCCATGTTGACGTCACAATAAATAATAAAAATTACACGTTTCAGATAAAATAAAAGGCCAAAGATTACCTGGTCTGCATACGCCTCCTGCAGCTCATCGCTCTCTAGCTCCGCCTGCAGGCTTCCTGGGGCAGTGACAGGCCTGACTCCAGCTGACTTTGCTGCCCGACTCACAGCCTCTGAGAGAGTGAGGTGGGGTCCTTCACCTTGTGCTGTCTGAGGAAAACAGAGAAGCTCATGTAGTCCCTGTGTAGCAGCACACACTGAAACTGCATTGAAACAAAATTCAGGGGTACAAAATACACACAAGAGGCATTGCATCTCTGGGCCATCGCTTGGTTGTCTTAATCGGGAAGGGGTGAAAAGAAATGACCTACATTTCAAAAAATGCTTCACAAGATAAAGCTTCCAATATTTTGGACATTACACAACAGATAATTTGCACCAACAAAACATTACTGAAGGGGTCTTTTGAACCTAAAATACACACTATTAAGAGGGAAAGTATTTTTATTTCAATGAGACTTGTACAGGCAAAATAAATTCTACTTTTTAATTAGTAAGAGGCTGGGAAGAGTCTGGGTAAATTGTAAACCAAGGTCCAGGTCAGCACCAAAATGCTACTTCTTCACAGATTAATTAAGTTCAGCCTGGAGGTCCAGAACTGGGCAAAGGGTGACAGACAAACTAAAAGGTGGATGGACCAGGGCATACACAGTGGGAACAGAAGCATACACATTACACTGGAAGTGACAGCAAGTGTATTAACTGTAGTGGGGCAATATGGGGGAGTGAAAGAGGACAAATTCATGAATGAACAGCCGGCAGGTAATAAAGGACGGTGTTTTTACCTTCCTGCGTTTTGCTGGCATCCCATGCAAGTAAGCATCAGACAGAGGGGGTTGAGCCTTAATCTTCCTCTGAGAAATCAGATCATTTCTGATAATGGGAACCCACTCCTGATACGAGAGAGAGAGAGAGAGCTGTAGGATCACTATCTCTACAGCCCAGAGATACCTGCTACTGATGCAGAGAGAGGGAGACAGTGGGACAGAAGGTTCCTCTTACAGTATCAGTACAGCACAGAAAGAACCTGATCCAGAGAGAGATAACTGATAATATGATAACTATAACAACTGAACACAACACAGAGAGACAGAGTGTGTGAGAGAGAGAGAGACTGATGAGAGAAAAGCACACGCTCTTACAGGAGGAACAGCTGCGGCCCAGGGCTCCGTCTCTCCCCCCGACTCCTCCCTCCGGCCTGCTGCAGCCATGGCCCCACCTTCTCTTGTCTCCCGTAGTGAAGCCCCTCCCACAGCTCCTGGGTCTTGAGGTGACAACCCCACGGCCCCCACTTCCCGTGATGGCACCATGGCCTCCTCAGCCGTGGTGGCAGGGGCAGGAGAGAGAGTTCTGTCCGTCTGGTAGCAGTGAGGAAGGAGCAGGAAATGCGTACTGAGTCTCATGCACAAGCACTGGGTAAAAGCCCACAATAGAAGCTGAGGAAATAGAATGTAGCAAACACAGTTTCAATATTCTCAGATACTTACCAACCACTTCAGCATACTGCTGAGGACTCAATCCTCAGTCAGACTGTGTATACTGGTCTTTGTTACTACCATAATTACAGCCTCTGAACAGAAACAAGCTGGTCACTGTTCTTAATTAGATACTTAGTGTCGACTGAAGGATGATTTACCCTCTTCAGGCCACATTATGTCAGAAACAGCTTTGTGTGCAAAGACAATCACATCCCAGAAGTTTTAATCATTCACATCACATACCATCTGTTTTGCATTGCGCTGTATAAGTTTCTGTGTAAGTTACTTCTTTATAAATCAATTATAGTGAGATTCGAAATGATTGGGTCCCTAATTGCCAAAAGTATGGCCATCTTGTCACTGAAACGGAAAAATAAAGAGTTCAGCAACAGGACAAATTGAAATGTGCCAAACTGGCATTATGGTGGCATACGTGAAAGTACAAAATTATGTTAGAACTTAAACTTCTTCAGCAAATTTTAACAGATCAAGAGACTCGCAGTAACAAAACCAGCACACGCATTGGGTCCACAGGACCGAGTTTGAAAACAGAAAGTTTTTTGAAAATAACACCATGGTGAAGGAAAACTATAATGAGCTCTAAGAAAGAACGAGCAGCATCTGACTAAATAAACTAATCAGGAGAGACACACACTTACCTCCACGTTGTGGCTCTCAAACTCCGGAATGCACTGCAAGTCCGACTCCTCCATGTCTGTGGCCTCTCCCTGTGATGCATAACCAGACAAGTCCCCATAATCACTAACTGAAACAGGCGCCACTTGTCCCAGAGGTTTACAATTCCTCTTAATAGTAAGTAAATGCAATCCATTTCAAAGGAAGCTAATGAAACGGGTAGCCTGGCTGCTATGCATGACCTATCCGCAGAGTAATGACGTATGAGGTGAAGCAGTTAAGGCAGTCTGTATGCAGGCTGGGAGGGCCATTGGTCTGAGCTGTACGTTACCTGAGTGTGCACCACATAATGCAGGACCTGGTCTTCTGTAACCGGGATGTGCTCGAGTATGACCTGTAGTCTCATTGACATCATGCTGGTCAGCCAGTTCACCAGGCTGGGGTTCACCTCCGCAGACATCCTCCTCTACAGAGACGAGAGGAGAGGACCGTTCTAAAACCACAGGGAAACTATGCTTCCCAACAGGAGGGGGAGCTTCAGAAGAGACATGTTTAAGGCTCTTTAAGTTTTATTTAACTGCAGATGCACATCACAACTCGGATTAAAACATCCAGGTACACAGCTAGCCAGCCACTTAACCATTTAAAAAATTTCTAAAAAGAATTAATTTATAAATCAAGTCAACCAAAATGTCTGACGAAGCTGGTTAGAGCAGGGCATTAACAATTTATTTGTTTATTCATTTCCATAGAGGACCACATTTGTAAATACCAATGCCCTTATGTGCTACCCTCCGGCATGAATTTCTATAGCAATTTGCAATGTATGCATTTCAGTCCAGAAATAAAATCCAATCCAAGCCACCATGTGCCACTGCTAAAGCGAGGCTATACTGGGGAAAAGGGCAAATTACTGTAGCTTCAGCACAAAGAGGGATAAACCAAATGAGATCAGGTGTTGGACTGTGATAAGCTGCAATACGGCTTTCCCATGCATTTCCCAGTCTGTTCCGCATGGATTCCTCCATAAGGAGGCTGAATGGAGGAGGAGGGTTTGTTCCGCACGGATTCCTCCATAAGGAGGCTGAATGGAGGAGGAGGGCCTGTTCAGCAGGGACTCCTGCATAAGGAGGCTGAATGGAGGAGGAGGGTCTGTTCAGCAGGGACTCCTCCATAAGGAGGCTGAATGGAGGGGGAGGGTCTGTTCAGCAGGGACTCCTACATAAGGAGGCTGAATGGAGGAGGAGGGTCTGTTCAGCAGGGACTCCTACATAAGGAGGCTGAATGGAGGAGGAGGGTCTGTTCAGCAGGGACTCCTCCATAAGGAGGCTGAATGGAGGAGGAGGGTCTGTTCAGCAGGGACTCTGGCATAAGGAGGCTGAATGGAGGAGGAGGGCGGCCTGTTCAGCAGGGACTCCTCCAGAAGGAGGCTGAATGGAGGAGGAGGAGGGTCTGTTCAGCAGGGACTCCTCCATAAGGAGGCTGAATGGAGGGGGAGGAGGGGGAGGGGAGAGCGGCGCGAGGCTCACAATGCGATGGTTTATGACGGCCGTGAGGGCAGTCTGCTCCCCTCCCAGGCAGTAGAGGTTGAGGGCCAGGCATTCAAACAGAGCCTGATTGCACATATGCAGCAAACGAGGGCCAAAGGTGTGGTCTGTAGGGACACAAAAAACAAAAACATGCAGCTCATTGGAAATATAAAATCATAAGTATTATGAGGAAAAGCTACAGTCATGATCCTTCAGCAACGTCTGTCTTTCATCCATATATTCTAACCACCCTAATAGGGGAAAAAAACACTTTCAAGTTTAATTCAAAATTATTGAATCAAATATTTGCTGTATATCATTTCCTATGAACTTAGTAGAGCTTAAAAAAAGAATACTGTCCAAACTCATTTCCCTACATATGTAAATGTATGTAAACTCAACATCTCTTAATATTCTTAATTCTAAAATCTCAGATGTGATTACCTGTGCAGAGCAGAATGTGTGTTGCAATGCGTGTAAACTGCTGTCTGAAGAAGGACATGTTAGTCTGTGTGACGTCTACACCTTCCAAGACTGTAACAGTGGACTGAGAACAAAGAACAGAGACAAGGAGGTTAATACATAACGTATACACACCTGAGTTCAAAATAAATAAACAAAATAATGTTGGAGATAACTGAACGTTGAAAAGGGAAACGCAAAACTGAGAAGTTGGAATTATTTTTTAATCTCACAAAATTTCCCTTAAATCTTTTAAAAATAAAAAAGGCAGAAGCAGACAGACAGTCAGAAGCAGCATACTTACGAAGCTGTCCGTGATGTATTCCTCCAGCCCGTTAATCAGCTCTTCAGCTCCTGCCTGAGGAGGGAAAATGTGAATTGGGGCACAGATGTGTGAAAAGAAAACATGCAAATCATTCTGGTTTTCCCATAGAGACCTAAATCTAACAAATCTTTAAATATTTATTCCTCAACCGGCATTACGGTTAATGTAGAAGCACCACTAAACTTCCTCCATTAAACATCAAGGGCAAGCCATCATAAAATACTCTAAAATATTGGTTAAAAACCGCTTAGCACAGAGCTTAAAGGGAACCCCGTCTGTTAAGACATTTAGGCCTTAAAATGGTCTAAATGCCTTCAATTATATAAACGTGTCATAAAAACCGTTTAAAAGTTATTTAAAATAAAATAAAGTAAAAAATCGACTCGTAGGTCGCCATTGTTATTACCGTCACAATGCACCCTGGGTAGTGACGTCAAATGGTTGCACAGGTCTCCTGTATATATGTCTATGGTCTCCTGTCTATGGCTCTTGTCCATTGAGCGGCACTGAAAATGTCTTCTGTTCAGCCTTTTCGATAAGAGCCAGAGCGGGACACTACTCAGCAGAAAAGCACCGAGGACAGCCTCATCAAATAAATAAAAACTATGAAGACTGGGGGCCAGAGGAGACGAGAGTAGTGTATAAGAGATGGTGTCTGTGGAGCAACTGCTCGCCTACGCTAAGACGGAAAAGTTTCAGAGCTAGAGCTCCGCTTTCTAGCAGCAGCTGTTCAAAATCACTTGACCATACGGATCAAACTATCGCTTTTGGTGAAACTGAAACGTATACATGACCGTAATTCATTTAAACGGCGTAACGTAGCCTAATTATTGATCCGCATCCTTGAATCTTAAATTGGTGATAACGCCTCCTTTAAATGCATATTCCCTAATGATAATACATGCGGATACAATACAGGCGGGGTTCCCTTTAAAGCTAGAACCGTATACAAAGGTATGCATTTAGCACAGTACTGAAGCACATCATGATACTGGGGTGAGTACAGTGAGTACAGGTTCTCAGAGATGCTGGACTAAGCAGAGGGTGAACTGTGAGGGAGAAGAGGACAGGACTTAGAGATACTGGAGTAAGTAGAGAGTGAATAGAGAGGCAGAAGAGGACAGCACTTAGAGATGCTGGAGTAAGCAGAGGCAGAAGAGGACAGCACTAAGAGATGCCATAGTAAGTAGAGGGTGAAAAGAGGAAGAAGAGGACAGTACTTAGAGATGCTGGAGTAGGTAGAGGGTGAAAAGAGAGGATGAAGAGGACAGCATGTAGAGATGCTGGAGTAAGTAGAGGGTGAACAGAGAAGAAGAGGACAGCACTTACAGATGCTGGAGTAAGTAGAGGCAGAAGAGGACAGCACTTACAGATGCTGGAGTAAGTAGAGGGTGAAAAGAGAGGATGAAGAGGACAGCACGTAGAGATGCTGGAGTAAGTAGAGGGTGAAAAGAGGAAGAAGAGGACAGCACGTAGAGATGCTGGAGTAGGTAGAGGGTGAAAAGAGAGGATGAAGAGGACAGCATGTAGAGATGCTGGAGTAAGTAGAGGGTGAACAGAGAAGAAGAGGACAGCACGTAGAGATGCTGGAGTAAGTAGAGGCAGAAGAGGACAGCACTTACAGATGCTGGAGTAAGTAGAGGGTGAAAAGAGAGGATGAAGAGGACAGCACGTAGAGATGCTGGAGTAAGTAGAGGGTGAACAGAGAAGAAGAGGACAGCACGTAGAGATGCTGGAGTAAGTAGAGGCAGAAGAGGACAGCACTTACAGATGCTGGAGTAAGTAGAGGGTGAAAAGAGAGGATGAAGAGGACAGCACGTAGAGATGCTGGAGTAAGTAGAGGGTGAACAGAGAAGAAGAGGACAGCACGTAGAGATGCTGGAGTAAGTACAGGGTGAACAGAGAAGAAGAGGACAGCACGTAGAGATGCTGGAGTAAGTAGAGGGTGAACAGAGAAGAAGAGGACAGCACGTAGAGATGCTGGAGTAAGTAGAGGGTGAACAGAGAAGAAGAGGACAGCACGTAGAGATGCTGGAGTAAGTAGAGGGTGAACAGAGAAGAAGAGGACAGCACGTAGAGATGCTGGAGTAAGTAGAGGGTGAAAAGAGAGGATGAAGAGGACAGCACGTAGAGATGCTGGAGTAAGTAGAGGGTGAAAAGAGAGGGAGAAGAGGACAGCACGTAGAGATGCTGGAGTAAGTAGAGGGTGAACAGAGAAGAAGAGGACAGCACGTAGAGATGCTGGAGTAAGTAGAGGCAGAAGAGGACAGCACGTATAGATGCTGGAGTAAGTAGAGGGTGAGTGCAGAAAGAGCAGAGACTCACAGCGATGTTGGCCTCGGTGGCCTCCCTCCCGTGTAGATAGTGCTCAGTGAAGAACTGGGTCAGCTGGGGCTGAATGCGGCTCAGGGGCTGGTGCTGGCCGTGAAGCAGCAGCACCAGGTCCAGCATGGAGAAGCTCTGGCACACCAGGGCGAGCAGGTCACCGAAGAACCCTGCACACACCACACCTGACCGTGAGCCACCATTAACAACCATTCAATTATCCACCTCAGGTCTCACAACCTACTTACTGCAACATATACTCAAGGAGGAAATGCAAAGAAAACCATTCATTTGTTAGCAATTCCCAATAGCCTTCATCAGCCCTGGCATGGCCAAATAAAATAGGCATGTCTTCTGAAAGATGATGATACCAAAACTGACATGTTATTATATGGGTATGCGTTACAATCGCAGAACGCCTCATTTACAAACAGGCAAAACAATAAATACCAAAAAATCATAAGGGAAAAGGAAGCGGCAGCCACTCGCACATCACACTGTGAACTACAGGAATGCAGACACACTGTGAGAGACAGAATGATTACCTATGGCGTCACCAGTGCCAGGCGTGAATATGTTACTTGTCTGGGACAGCCTCTGGATAAACTGGGCGATGCTCTCAGCGTTATTTTGGGGGCCCCCCAGCGAGCCCATCATGGTGGACAGCACCCCCTGGACGATGCCAGTGAAGAGCTCCGGGCTGAGGGACTCTCCAGGGCCCCCCGGGCCCCCTATGCCTGCACCGGACACAGAGTTGGGGGTGGAGGTGGGGGTAGGAGTGGGTGTGGTAGTAGGAGGAGGGGTGGGGGTAGTGGAGGCTGAGGGGGGCTGTTGTCCAGTGGGAGATGGTGAGAAGGCCGGCTGGGTCGCCTTCAAGATCAAAGGAAATGGCAACAATGTTAACAAACACAATGAATTGGTCACTTTTCAAGCCCCACAAACTGCCAATCAATACATTTTATTATCATTACTACTTGTACTACTACTAGCACTACTACTACTACTACTACTACAATTAGTACAACAACTACTACTACTACTACTACTAAAAGTACTACAACTACTACTACTACTACTACTACTACTACTAATACTACTAATACTACTAGGGCCAGTTACATGTATAGCTCATGTACAGAAATGAGCCAGCATTGACCTGGATGAAGTCTGTCACTCCCTGAATGAAGACAGGCACACCAGGCATGGTCACAGTAATGGAGGTGGGGACTCCTGAGCCTGCTACCGGGCCTCCTGCCCCGCCAGCCAGCAGAGAACCCAGGAGCTGAGCCAGGCCGGCCTCCCCTGTCCCGCCCATGGAGGCCGTGCTGGTGGTGCCGGTCGACGTTTGGCCAGAGGTGTTGGCCGATGAGGTCGGTTGAGAGGTGGACGTGGTGGAGGTAGAGGACGAGGAGGAAGAGGGTGAAGAGGAAAAAGAGAAGGAATGGGTCGAAGAGGGAGTGGAGGTGTGGTCCGCTGGAGAGAAAAATGAGTCGATCAGAGGAACATCTTCCACAAAAAAAATGCTTCTCACTCCTGCTGACTAAATTCTACACCCAAATCATTTTATCCTTTTTCAATCATTTGAAGCTTACCAGTCTGACTTCCCACCCAGTGAAATCACCACCCGAGAGTGAAGTGGTTGAAAAAGAAAAGCCTACACAAAGCCTGACCCACTTCACAACAAGCAAGATGCAATCAGTAGCAATCACTGCTTTCAGATGGAATAGCTGGGTTCAAATCCCACATCTCATTTCAAACTGACATCATACAAAAATGTTGCAATAAGCAGTTCACTTTCTGGAGTTACAGACATTATTTCCATTTTAGCCAGGGGCTAGCCACCACACAGCCTGGTCTTCCAGGCCGAATGTTAGATTGAAACTGACTGAAAAAGAAGAGTTTCAGCTACGTTTCCAGACGGCATTTTTTCATGTTTGAATTTATGCAAGGCGTTGCAAGAGACAGAGACTGAGAGGTCAGGGAAGGCGAACTGGAGTGTGGACATGCCGACTGAGGGTAATTCGCCTCATATTGGATTGTCTTATGGTAGTCAGTGAAAGTGACATGTAGGTGTTTTAGTCATTCCCCCCTTGCTGCTTTGAGGCTCTTCTCACATGTAGTCCAGCAGATGCAGGAAGCATTGATACTTCTTTCCTTCAACCTCAGAGGAAATCTCTCTAACCAAAAGTGACATTAAATGTTGTTCATTTTTTATTAAATGAGGTAAAATACACACGTATAATATGTGCAGGCATATTATCACTGTACAAGCTGCTTTGGAGTATGTTGCTTTAAACCACTAACCCATCGATGCCCCAATATCAGCTACTGGGAAGCCAGCAGGCAGTGAGAAACTTTTGTAAATATCTAAAATATCCTTCATTGTACACAAAAAACTGTCCTGCTAATAAAAAACATACACTAAAACTGAAATAACTCCAGAAGGTGAACTACACGTTTAAGTAATTACATTTCTTTTAGTTCAATATTTAGGTACTGAAGCATTTTCTCATAGGAGAGGGGGTGGGGATTTCCAGTTCAATAAAGTCGTGCTGATTTTTATGTTTATGTTTCATTGAGCAACCGGTAAAACCAGAACAGTAGAGGAGTTGATTTACTATCCAAATTACAGTTTTAATGTGGAGCCAAGACCAAACTAGTACCAGCAGACTCAGCTGCCACTGACAGATAATGAGGGCCTAAAAATGAGCACCACTGTGCAAACAAGAAGGCCCCGTGATATTTTAAAAGGACTAATAATGAGAGAATACAAACTAGGGGAAATGACCATGAGGGTGGAGAGACGGGCCTTACCCATATGGACTGGCATCAATAGCTGTCCCACAAGAGCGTTGATCATCTGAGCGAGAGAGTTAGGAGGGGGTTAGGCTCAGTGGCCAAGCAGAGACATCCACACACACAGCTACAGGCGACACCTATCCGGACAGGACTGTAGAACTATGCAGGGTGCAGAGACCATAGAGCACCCGCACAGAGCCATAGACATGGCAAAAAGTAAGCAAAGACCAATAAACAAGCGCAAAACAACCAGTATTACACAACCACCTCAGAGGTTAACAGAGGCGTTCATTTCAAAGAAGCAAAGCAATGCAGAGACGAGCAGAACACACGCTAACCGCCATGCTGAGAAATATGCAGAAAGGAGAGAGTTCTGTACCTGTGCCGGCTGCGGCCCTGCAGAAGGGGGAACAGTTGCCCTCAGATTAATTGTGGCCCCTCTGGTCCCCAGATTGGGTTGGGGGACCCGGGGTGCGAAGGAGGGCCGGGTGATGACCACCCTGGCCTGGGGAGGGTGGGGAGGCACGGCAGGGGTGGCCGTAGGGGTGGGGGTGGTGGTGGTAGTTGCGGCAGAGTTGGCGGTTGCGCCACGGTCGGTAGCAGCCTGCTGCCCCTGTTGCCCGGCAGAGGCGGCTGTTGCCATGGCAACGGCCTGCTGTGTGATCTGTTGCACGATGGCCTGCATGAACTCCGGGGGCAGGCCTGGGATGTGAACAGGAGGAGCGGGGCCTACAGAGGGACAGCACACAGCACAAGCCTGTGAGAGGGAGCTCTGCTTGTCCGTACTCTACCTGAGCCAGGGAAAGCAAAGAATACTCTGCAGACCAGCGGACAGACGACTGCAGAGAACTCCTGCCTCAGCTAAAGGACAACAGCCACAAATAAACGTAATGTATGTAATAATTTGCCGCTAATGACAGAAAGTACGCAAGCATCATCATTTCTTACCAGTCTGTCCAGCAGCTGCTGTAGTTTGCTGTCCTGATGTCGGAGATCCGGAGTCTGCACACACAAAAGCAAAAACATCATTACCAACATCACTGGTATCATTACCAAAAGGAGACATTCAGTTACTGTCATTAGACTCCTACAACCAGTTAAATAATTAGGAACACAAACACAAAAAAAAGCCTTTCAAATAATTTTTCCCAACTTATCCCTCAAAACCCCTACCAACATTTAGCAATGTTTCTATCAAGCCACCATCTCATCAACATGGAATTCCTTTTCTAGTCTGACCATAAACACAATGTCTATGCTTGTTTACATGCAGTGGGTGGGGGTTCCATAGAAAATGCCTAATGAATCATTTTAAGAACTGACTGGTTCACAAAACAAAGTGAGACTGAGAAGTGAGACCCACCATCCAGGTTCATCTGCATCATCACCACCGGCTCCATGGTCTGGTGGCTGATTCTGATCATGCGCGGCCCTGCATGTCCCTGTCCAGGCTGCTGATTGGCTGAGGCAGGTTGTGGAGGCGGGACCTGTTCCTGTCCTTGTTGCTCCGATTGGTCAGCTGATTGTGCAGGTTGGGACTGGTCCTGAGCTGCCTGTCTGCCATTGGTAGTCATGGTCACAGTGGATCCCAGGTTTATCTGCTGGTGAGTTTCATATCAATACTGCACCGACAACAGCAGTTCTGTATTGAGTTCACAGTGGAAAATATGGAGTGCCACTTAAGGCCTTGCATTTCACACAAATGTGGAACGCCAGGTTTAAACACCACTGCAATGCCACTACAGACAGGTGAACGCTCACACTGTCACAACAACCCACCGGTATAGGGATGTGGTGCAGTCCACCTGGCATCATGAGGGGGGAGGTGTAGTGGGACATGGGCCGGATCACGTGGAGGTGACGGGGAGGGGGGGGCCAGCAGGTTGCAGCGCAGATCACTCAGAGCGACTAGCGCATTGCCCAGGGGACGGAGGGCTTCCCCCACCAGATTCAAAATGCGCTGGTCCTCCTCTCTCTCCTGCGTCTGGAAGACAAGTTCGTCAGGGCTCAACCAACAGAGCTCTTACAATGTCATCTCAATGCCAGTGAGCACCGTCCGCAGCAAACCAGCCAATGCATTTAACATGCTGGGCGCAAAATGTACATTATGCCTCGTATGTGGAGGGGCACAGCCAATGCGGCTCTTACGTTGTTGTTGTAGTCTGCACTTGTGGCGGAGCCCAGAATGGAGTGTGTTCTCTGCACGAAAGGCTGCAGTCTCTCCTCCACCCTCCTCAGCTCTGACAGGACCTCCACAAGGTCTGCTGGGCAGGGGTGACTGTGGGACAGAGGGTGGTACGGAGAGACACGCTACTGCTGCCCTTACAGTGGGCCACGTCAGCCGGTACGTACACAGTGCACTCGGTCCTTAACTATCTGCAATATTTTTATGAAAAATACATTTTTCTCCCAAAATATTGAGGACACTGTGATTTTTTTAAAGAATTCTAAGCCATACCATATAGTTACAGTAGAACTACACAAATTCAGGACAGTTAACAGTGTTTTATAAACAAAATTCTATACAAATTCTGTATATAAACAGAATTAATCTGGGATCGAGTCTATATAAACAGCAGCTATAGTGCAGATACAGAAAACCTAACAGGAAGAAGGAAAGCAAATCAGTCTTACTTGGGTCCAGAGAGGGGGGGGCCCTCGGTTTGGGTGGAAGAGGAGGAAGAGGAAGGCGGAGGAGGTGGAGGTGCAGGTGGGGAGGTGTCCATAGGCTGAGCTGAGGGTGAAGGAGTGGATGAGGAGGAGGGTGGGGCAGCGGACTCCTGTTGTGATGAACCACTAGACTGACCCTGAAACCAGTAGAAGGGATAGTGATATAGGAGCTTTGAAGAATTTATACAGATTAAACTGAAAAGATGAAATGCATTGCTTGAGTGTGACCCCCTTTGTTTGCCATGTGTTCTTTGTGTTTCACCAAACTGTTTACATGTGACAGTGTCCTCTACAGGGAAGAGGGGAAGAAGACAACCAAAACAAAATTGCTGATCCTGTAACTATCTTTGTCCATTTCTTTCCATTATGTTCATCAATTTTTTCACAAATGAGGAGCTCATAACTCTGACAGGTAGTTTGTACAGTGTACAGGCCTAACATGTACAATACATCTACTCAGGTCAAACATGAAATATAGGTCAAACAAAAATACAGCCAAAATATGTAAAACTGATTAAATGTATTACTTGCTAAAAAGAATAAGTGAAACAAAATTATAATTCAAGGCTTGCAAGGTGGATTCTTGCCACAAAAAAAAAACTTCTGAGAATTTTCTAGATTAAGGAGCAATGTCAAAGATCAATGCAGTTTTCAACATTGATTATGATAGTGAGGGAACCCTGCTTTTGAGCACTGCAGCTGAGGTGTACCTCCAGTCTACGGATGACTGCGTCTGTGTCCCTCAACAAGTTCTCAGCCAGTATCAGTCTCAGCCGGGGCTCGCTCTGCACCGATTGGTCCATGTCGATGTGCACATCCACAGAGCCATTGCTCTGAAACGGACAGTGAAATGATCCATTACTGGCATGTATTTCTGAGGTGAAAGTCCAAGCAATGAAGGCGACAGCAAGACCCTCTTACCCCGGTGCTGGTGCTGACTCTGGCACTCCTTGTATTCTCCCCCAAGCCTGACATCATCTGCTGCACCGACATCTGAGGGAAGGGGGCGAGAGCGAACTCAAACAACTAACTAATCACTGACAGCTATTGCTCAGGGATAGCAGGCACGGCTGAATTACAGTGCGTGGTATGTCAGACAGTGAATGCACCCTCAGATTATCACCAAACGGATTTAATCAAAAATGTTACATTTTTCATGTTACATTTATGTTACATTTCACATTGCTACGTTACATTTTTCATCCTTAAGTTAGATTGACTTTTGGAATGAGCCACTTCCACATAGCTGGTATTTTACACCAGGGGGCTTGGAATAGTCCAAGGAATGAAGAGTAGAAAGAAGCAGATGCACACTCATACACATGCAGGTAGCTGTGCATGCACGCAGAAAGACAGAGAAATAGATACACACTCATACACATGCAGATAGACACACATTCACACAGACAGACAAAGAAACAGATACACACTCATACACATGCAGATAGACACACATTCACACAGACAGACAGAGAAACAGATATATGCAGTATTTCAGCACCTGAATCTGCTGAGGGTCCATGATGTTCATGGGAAGGTTGAAAGTGCCAAGCATGACGTAGCTGTTGCCATTGCGGTCATGCGTGGGCATGTGAGCCGCTCCTTGGGAGCCGGAGGCAGACGAGTGGGAGGGCATGGCACCCTCCGCACCTCCTGCGCCCCCGGACACGCCCCCCACTCCGCTTCCCGTGTGCGTGGTCTGGGGCGGCGCCCGCTCCACCAGATGTATGACTTTCCCATCCACATCTGACAGCGGAGGGGAGGGGGGGATAAAGGAAAGAAGAGAGGACGTCATCTCAGTCCATTCTTATTCACTAGCATGATACTTCTGCTACAATGCGCAAAACATGCACATGCTAACTGTGTTACAACACGCAAAACATGCACATGCTAATTGTGCAGCATCTGTGCTCAAGCCAAATGTAATTACTTGTGTTCTGTTACTGTACTCAGATCAGAAATGCTATGTTTTTTACTGTAATCACTTATTGTGAAGAGCCATTTACCAGTTGTTCTACTGTCCTTAGGCTATACATGGTGTAGTGCCTACACGCTGCAGTCAGTGCTCAAGTTGGGCAGCTGTGAGGCAGATGTATTACTGTCACATGTAATGTAATGCCCATGCAACTCACTGTATTCTGTTAGTGTCTTCTCATCCTGGAGTACTCTGCCCTGGTAAATCAGCCTCTGTTTATCCACAGGAATTCCCACGGAAATTGAGATGTGCTCCTTAAACTGTTTAACTGTCAGCTGGGAGAAACAAATGGAAAGAAGGCAGAGGAAGGTTCCCAGTTTACACACAGCAAAGAAAGAACGAGTCACTCTTGACCAGTGCTGGTTATCATATGCAACAAAATCACAAGGGCCATACATATCAAACACAAGGGAAGCACTTACATCACTTCTGACTGTATAACTTCTGCTCTGAGAGTCCAGAGTCTTGACCGTCACCTCTATAGTGCTGGGCTCATCCATATTTATTTGCTGTTTTACATGGGTCACAGTGAGAGGGAGAAAGTTAAGTGAACACCCATGAACATCTCATTAGCCAAACAGACTTTCCTGCATTTCCCTTCTACATCACTAGATACATTATGAGCACTACATCAAAAAAACTATCACAAAATACATTTTACTCAAGTCAGTTACCAATTGGTCATTTGCTTTAGGGCTGACAAATACTACTGCCTGTTTAGAAACAGTTTTCCAAAGTAGTCTATCCAGTAAGATTAATGGTAAAAATGATACACACTAGAGTGCCACATGATAAAAAGTGGTAGTCATAAGCTTTTACTCACAGGCCCATGAGTAGTCTACCTAAGCAAACATTGAAAGTAAACAATGTACTTATGACACATGGTTTTTTCCCTGTGCAACAGAAAATTTAGGCAAGTCCAGGCAAATCTTTCTGCCATGAACCTACCAAACGTCAAACCAGCACCTACTATTTCCCAGGTCAACTTTAACAGTACGCAGACCATTTTTATAAGCTGCATAAAAACATGTTTATACTTGTTAGCTGGCGAACTGGAGTCTTTGACAATACAGATTTGCAAAACAAAAATTGAGATTTATCATTGCATCTAAGAAATATATATATATATATATATATATATATATTACAATTCGCTATAACCAAAAACGCATTAAGATAGCGGCATGTTTTGATCTTGACATCCAAATTTTCTTCAGCTACAAACTTGGCATGGCGTAGTTTATTATAGATAGTTACTAAATGAAAGCATAAACGAACATAACCTGTAAACATTTAAAATGGTTAACGCTAGTTATCAATAACATGCTGAATACTTATATATTATAAATCTATTTTCTAGATTAGCAAGGACGTTGAATTAGCAGAGCACTCTGCTAGTAATAATGCCCACTAGCACTTCAACTGCAACAGACGCCTGACGAGAGTTAGGAAACGGGAGTTAGCTCAGTTGCAAACATATCCTATAAAGCTAACTATCGCCATATACAGTCAGTTCTCGCCAAATAGTATGTAGGTAAGAAAAGTTAACTACCTATACGCCATTGTTCAATTAAAATAAGAACATCACTAACGTTAGATACCACACAGAGCAAAGAGTAAACAGGGGCAACGTAGCCTAGCTAACCATACAACGATGGTGTCCTATCGTTGTGTACCCGAAAAGGGCCGGTGTAGGTGCCGGTTTTTGTTTTAACCTAGCACCAGGACACCTGATTCGACTTATTAATGTCTTGATTGAAGATCATAATTCACTGAATCAGGCGTGGTAGGTAGTGATAGGCTAAAACAAAAATCTGCACCAACACCGGACTTTTTTTGTTGCAGAATTTGACACCCAGGATAACAGACCTGCTAAATGACTAGCTATAGCTCGCTAGCATTAGCTAAGTTAGCAAGCTAGCTAACACTTAGCAACGAGCATTTCAAATTTACTTGCCGATCTCACGGATATATTGTCAGTTTTTTGTAGTTACCTTACTTCGCGTACTGTTGAAACACCTTTATTTCCCAGTCAGAACCAATTCATGAGGTTAACGAACGACCGTCTGTTCATATTCCCATATTTCGTTAAATTGCCAGTATTTTAAAGATGCGACAAAATAAAGGAAGGACCTAGCTGACGTAAGCTTCTAACCTGGTGTCTATCTTCACCGCCTGAATTGCGTTTTATCAGGTGTTGGCCAACTACAACCGCTTCCATGTCTTTTTCAGATACAAATACTTTAATCCTGAGACGGATTTTCCGACCTGACCAAGAGGAGTATAACGCAAGTACATCCAAATAACTGCTGTCCTTTCCCAGCCATTCTGTCAATTGATTAGCGCTATTATTTCTTATGTGGATAAGAAAGGTATTTTAAAGCATGATTTTGTCACAACTTTTCTTTTATCAGAATGTACTATATTCATCCCGTAGCTGCATGGAACACAGAAATTACACTGCATACGTGTGTGTGCGCGTGCACACACAAACATTCACACACAAGCAGCGTACTGTAATTATCACGCTTTGTGTGTGTGAAAATTAGGCATTGTTGTGTCCTATATTGATTTGATATGTCTTTCCGCACTTGTAACAGTAGAGGGTGATGTTGCTGCTGAGTCACTGTTGCAGTAAAGAGTCATTGAGTCACTGCTTCAAGCAAAATAAAAAGATAAGATAAAACCTTTATTGATCCCCGGAGGGAAATTCAGGTGTCATAGCAGCAACAGCATTGAGAATGAAACACAGGAGAGGTACAGGGAAGAGTAAGAGTCAACCAAATTAAGATAAATAAGTAAAAATAAAAAAATAAAGATAAAATAAAATAAAATACTGAGCTGCTGGCCCAATAAATATAGATCAATGTACAGTGAATGCACACTGAATGGCCCCATAAATATAAATAAATGTACAATGAATGTTCGTGTGCAAGTGCGCCAGCGACCATGTAGGAGTCAGTAGTCAAAGTCATATGTGGGTCACGCTTGGTTGTGGAGCTGGTTGGCGACTGGCACAAAGGACTGGCAAAGGTGATTTGTGGTGTGCCGAGGAGGGGGGAGTCTGTGGCTGAACGTGCTGAAAAAAAAAACTATAGTACTAAAAGCCACGTGTACCTATTTACATAGCCATAAAATGCAATAAACTCGGATCTCAGTTAGCTGACTACTATTCACTACTCACCAACTCTGACTTACCTCTTTCTTTTATGCCTGATGTATAAAATAGTGTACTTCACCATACTTCAAATTTAATATATAAATGATATGCTTAAAGTAGTGCTAGCAGGCAAGATATAATACTATTGTAGTGCAGTTTAAATATAGTTAAGGGTAATTAATTGCATTATTATATGTGTGTAATGATGTAGTGTACAGCTTACTACTGTTGTGGAATGCTGGTGTAATGATGCTGTTGTATTTTGAAGGTGTTATGCTATAAACGTATTCTGGTATAATGACACTTTAGTACTATGCAGGTACAACAATTCTGTAGTCTAATATAGGTATATGAGCACTGTATTATGTATGTACAGTTATACTGTAGTGCTGTACCGGTATAATGCTAATGTATGGATTATAGCTACAGAGAGAACTGTAATCAATAAATGTATTGTTAACTGAACAACCAACAATTTGTACTGGAACAAACAAAAGTACTAGTAGACATGTCTTTATATAGCTGTGCATATAGCATTATCCAAATGAAAATTCACAGAAAGAAAGAAAGAAAGAAAGAAAGGCTAGAGGGGGGTCTGGGAGCCATTTGAACAGATGAGTCTCCAGTTCATTTTGGGAGATGGGCAGGCATTTTTCTGTCCTGCCTGCAGTGGGAAGCTCATTCTACCACAGGGGACCAGAACACACAGGAGACTTGGAAGTGCAGGCACGTGGGGGTGAGGTGCGAAACCCTTAGAAGTATCAGGATGGAGAGGTCTGGTATGTGTCCTGGGTCTGATGTTCTTTTGAAAATATAATGGAGTAGTCACTTTAGCTGCTCCATAGCCTGGAAGGGGAGTGAAATGGCTGAGTCAGAGGAGGTTGTAGATCAGATGAGCAGTAGCATTGTGGATGAGCTGCAGGGGTCTGATGGCAGAGGCAGGGAGGCCAACAGAGAGGGAGTTGCGGTAGTCCAGACGAGAGATGACCAGCGCTTGGACTAAGAGCTGGATTTAAAAAATATATATTTGTCACATTTACAACAACAAAAAATAAATTCCAATAG
The DNA here is from genome assembly GCF_013347855.1 of Anguilla anguilla. NCBI lineage: Eukaryota > Metazoa > Chordata > Actinopteri > Anguilliformes > Anguillidae > Anguilla > Anguilla anguilla. Next base: position 65,650,132 of record NC_049201.1, read on the forward strand.
CAGGCAAATGTTCTGTGTAATGAGACAATAATGAGATTAGAGGAGAAAGAAACAAGTAAAGAAAAGTAGGACTTATTTATTTATTTGTTTGTTTGTTTATTATTTCTCCTTTATTTAACCAGGTGAGTCTCATTAAGATGTCTATCTCTTTTACGAGGGAGTACTGGCCAAGCAATGCAACAACAACAAAAAAACTGACACCTCTGTTTCACCAAAAAGTTCAGCTCACGTTTAAAAATGTAGAAATCCAATGTTACTGTTGGGTGCACTTGATTTAGCTTGCCATAGCCATTGAGCAGGGATGGTTGTGAGCTGCCGGGGCAGTGAATAGAGACGCATGGCAAACCAGGCTTCGTTATTTTTAGAAGTAAGACTTCTATGTCACACTGTTTGAAAAGTACATTACAGTGCAGACCTGGTTCAAATTGGCTTGTCAAGCAGCATTTCCTGTGGCATTAAAATACTACAGTGGAAGTATTTCCACTACCCCCCTCACTACCCATCTTCCGCCGTGGCCTGAAGACTCATCTCTTCAGACTATACCTAGACTAACTACCACCACACTGTATATTTCACTCTAAATCCACCCCCCCCCCCCTTTTATGACACTTGTTACATGTTGCCCCATCCCAGCACTTTTGGTAATTTGTATTTGTCCTAATACTGTAGCTTATTCTTCTGCCTAGTTGGCTTTGCAGAGGTTAGGTCAGAATAGTGTTCACTGTGTGAACTAAACGGTGTTGTTGGCTAGAAATAGCTGTACAAAATAAGTATTGTATCTTACTGAACCTGTGTTTAGTAGTTGTCTATGACCATGAAATGCACTTTTTGTACGTCACTTTGGATAAAAGCGTCTGCCAAATAAATGTAATGTAATGTAATGAAAAAAACATTCTTCAGAATTTTATCAGATTCTGTCTTCACACGTGTCCAACTCTCTCTTTCCCCCCCTCTCTCTCCCCCCCCTCTCTCTGCCTGCCATTTAGTGTATTGAACATTAAGGTAGTCAGCTTATTTATGGGGCAGTTTTCTTTATGCTAATACTGCATTTTAACTCATTTACTTCTACAGACTTAAGGGAATTGCTTCAAATTTGAGCCACCATGTCTCCAAAATTCACTGTACCATGACATGAGTCAGTGAACAGAAAAAGAAGCATGTATCTTCAACAACATATTTGAGCCTTAGCATACAAATTGAAGAGTGGATATTAATGTATTTTAAAGTGTTTTTGACATTATTCCTTAGGCATAATGTGGTTATCGTGTATCATGTTAATCAGCACAAATGTGCTGAAATGGATCTTGAAAGCTAGCAGTGTAACATGCTGTAGAACACATAGATTTTGCTTTGGTCTGAACTATCAATGAGTTAACAGTATATTTCACTCGCAAAATTCACCTTTTAAAGAACCCACCCCCACAAACAACACAGAAAAGACATGAGTAATATGTGTACAAGTAAATCTACAGTGGGACAGTGGGGAAAATAAACAGATAGAAAGAAAGTTTTTGTAGGTGGTGAGGAATTGGAGGGGGTGTTTGATTTCCTGAAATGGGGGGGGTTCTGAGATATATGTGGGTGGGAGGGAGCAAAAAAGCAAATAATTAGACATTATTAACATAACCATATGTAGCAGTCAGCGACAGCTCCATACAAACTATAAATCACAGATACTGCTGTTATGGCTTGACCAATCATATGTTCCTTTGTGAGTATGCATCACAGCATATTGGTATACAGTTTATGTTCGTGTCTGGGTTGAAGAACTTGGTAAATATGCTGACAAGGTCTTATGTTGAAACAACCTCAGCATTCAGTAGGTGAAATTGTTACAGCTGTTGGAACCTTTTTTAAATGGATTGCTGTTAGGACAAGTGCATGATGGTGCTTTAAAAACCAAAATATTCAAAGAAAATTACTTTTGAATGATGGTCAAAGTGCTCTTGAAATGATTGTGAAATAAGCAACCATGAAATTGCTTTATAGGAGAGGGAAAAAGTAAGAACAACATGTTGGGCCCTGTTCTTGGTAAAAATGGTTCTGCAGTTGCACCTGAGTGCTAGTGGAATTGTTCAATTCACCCTCAGAAATGGAATATTTTTCACTGTGGCCTGGTTTGGTAATTTTGTGATCTTGAATAAAGGTGTTTGCATCAACATGGGTGGGGCAATGCAATAGAGGGTACAGTGTGTCAATAGAAATTTGGGCTGTGCTAATGTGGTGCTGAATAATTTGTTTGTGCTTTAACCCACCCAGACCACCTCTTAACTCAAGTACAGAGGCTTTATTTTATTTTGGGAGCTTTAAAATGTAGAGATTTGAGTGTTGAACATATTGGGCAGGCGAGTGATCACACAATTTTTTAAAGAATTGTAATCCTTTCGTTGGTATTAATGTTACCTTATTTTTAAAGAGGCCACTTTCATTCTGTAGCCATGAACCTTTGTTTAAATCTACTGGTAATTAAACCAGCAGTAATCAGGATCTCATTAGAGCTGTTTCAACACCTGCTTTCCAAACATACATCTTCTTCCCACTGTCATTGGTTTGAAACAGTTTGAAACTTTTTCTGGTCTTTATTCAGAAAGCAGAGCGGAGTGTATTAATAAGCCCTATAGTCATAAGACCTGAACAACAGAAAAAAATTTCAAATGGTATGCAGATTTGTTTAACCACGTAACACAGTAGGGACAACGTCTTTCGATTTTATTCAGGCAAACTGATCCACCCTCCTCCCTGGAAATTCCACTTGAAGAAGACCTGCACTGGTCAAATTTCTGTTCTTGTGCTCTGTTTTATGTTTTTAGAAGAATCTGGGTATTAATTTGTGGTTTTCTGTTATGTACGTTTGAGTGTGTCTACTGTGCAACGGTGCTAGGTTGCTACTAATTACCAAAACACTGAATTGTTAATACAATGTGATCATATATTTTTATTCTTTTGCATATATAGCTTTTTTGATTATGTTTTTCATGAAGTACAACTGAAATAGAAGATACACACATTGAGACAATTATATTAAACACTATTAAACTTTTTCTAAATGTTATTCTTTAGCAATATTACAGAGATGTACACCTTTCGTTCACATTTTGATGTTTTACTCATAGAAAGTGAATTCTTCCAGCTTAATGCTTGCCTTTTTTTATAAGCTACTCTGAATTTATTATGCATTTTTCAAAAAGTGACTAATACTTTGCTTCCAAACTTCCTTTAGTCAGATGATTTGCAATGCTTGTGCGAAACCTCACACATTGCTCCAATGCGCTTTTATCAGCCTAGCTATTTGGACTTTTTATTTTACGTTAGCAGGTTTGGGGAAAGAACCTAGATGCAAAAAAAGACTTAAAAAAAAATAATAAATCACAGCGATTGGTTTCATGACATTATTTCTGACTTTTGCAACTGAATATGTATAGTAATGCCATTCTAAACTAATAAATGAAATAGATATGTCAGTAAAGTTTAACACCTCAGGAGATAATAAAATATATTATTAATTTAGCCTCCACTCAATGACAAAAACAATCCAAATGGTGCCTGCTACAAACTGTTTCTAGAGGGAAAGCTCTTTCCTTGTCATGTTTTCCAAATCATACAATAATGATCGCTGATGAACCTCTCTGATTTGATTGATGCTCCTTCTTTCCATGTGTACACCAGGGCTGCCCAACCTGTTCCTGGAGATCTACCGTCCTGTAGGTTATCATTTCAACCCTAATTTGGTGCACTTTATTTTACTAATTAGCAGCTCAATGAGATCTCTAGCTGTTGAGTGAAGTGTGCTTTGTTAGAGTTGGAGTGAAAACCCACAGGATGGTAGATCACCATAAACAGGGTTAGGCTTCCCTGATGTACACAATAACATAACATTTTAGGGAACATATCAGTTCAGTGCTCAAATGCCTTAATGGCTGCCTGTCAAAATCAGAATTGACTATAAGATCGTATTGTTAGAACTTTAAACAGTTTGTCTCCAGAATATTACATTACATTACATTACAGGCATTTAGCAGACGCTTTTATCCAGAGCAACTTACACAACTTTTTACATAGCATTTTTACATTGTATCCATTTATACAGCTGGATATATACTGAAGCAATGCAGGTTAAGTACCTTGCTCAAGGGTACAACGGCAGTGTCCTTACCCGGGAATCGAACCTGCGACCTTTCGGTTACAAGCCCAGAATATCTTAGTGAGTTACTTATTCCTTACTCTCCTCCAGGATTACTTTGTTCTCAAGATGCTGATTATGTGAAAATTTCATGTACTTATATCTAAAATTACAATGGGTGGTAGACCCTTCTCCTACAGAGCTCCTGGCTTATGGAACAATCTTCCTATGCATTTGCTGGCTTCAGACACACTCTTTGTCTTTCCTTGTAGGCTTAAAACATTTCTCTTTAGCCAACCCTATAGTTAGCCATTCCTAGTGTACTATATCCTCTTTAATGGTGAAGAGTAATCATGGAGTTTATGAAATTAGATGTGGTTGTCAGGGCATACTTGCAGTACTGCCACTCAAGCCAGCAGGACCAGATGCTCGTTTATCAAGTCTAGGGAGCACTTGTTAATGGGCTGTTTACACACATCTGAGGTGTCAAGCGGGCCATTACAGAGCTGACACACTTTGTAGTTTAGCGTCAAGTGTCAAGCTGGCTTTAATAAAGCTGACACACTTGGTAGTTTAGCGTCAAGTGTCAAGCTGGCTTTAATGGAGCTGACAAGCTAGTTTAGCCTTGTTACATTACATTACATTATAGGCATTTAGCAGACGCTCTTATCCAGAGCGACTTACACAACTTTTTACATAGCACTTTACACTGTATCCATTTATACAGCTGGATATATACTGAAGCAACGCAGGTTAAGTACCTTGCTCAAGGGTACAACGGCAGTGTCCTTACCCGGGATTCGAACCTGCGACCTTTCGGTTACGAGCGCAGTTCCTTACCCACTGTGCCACACTCCTTGTGCATGAATGTATGATCTGAGTTAGCCCTGCAGTGTTGGAGCATATATTGAAATCGAGTTGAGGCTCCAGTACATTTACTTTGTGTGTTGACAATCTTTATTGTGTCTAACCACATCTTCTCTGTTTGTTTTTCCTGGGGTTCCTGCACCTCCCAGACCACTCCAGCCTTATTTTCCCCTCCCTAAATTCACCCTTCATTCAACCGCTTCTTTATACCAGGCCGGCCAGTGGAGGATGGGCTCCTACCTCTTTCTGGGTTCCTCTTAAGTTGTCTTCCCTTCGGGGAGTTTTTTTAAATTGACCTCATGCGCTTGCTTTTTGGTGGTTCAGGCCTGATTTTGGCTCTTTTTCTGCTACTCTGTAAAGTGCCTTTGTGTCAGTTCTCTGTAAAATGTACAATACAAATAAAATTGATCTGACTCAATTTGATTTGACAATACCATCTTCGGGGTTTCTAAGTAGCAAAGGGAGAGAGACACGTCTCTCATCAAGGGGTGTACAGACAGAATTAATCTGCCAGTCTCACTTGCATATGACAGGTGGAGAAAGGCTGAAGAAATTTTTTTTCATTATTTTGTTGTTTCCTACTAAAATATCATGCACAAAACATGCTGGCAGCCAACTAATTATTTAATCTGCAAGAAGATCATAGAGGTAGGGGTAGTTCTTATTTTTGTAATGAAATAAACAATTATGAAAACTAGAGCAAAAACTTCGGATAAGTTATAAGTGATAAAAGAAAAAAATGAAATGATTAATCAAGTTGCATCCACAGAAGCTTTACATCCCATGACCTATTGAAGTTACTGTCGGAACTTAATCCAAGACCAAGTATGTGGAAAGCTGATAATCAGCTTGGCACAAGTTAAAATGCAAATGCGTGTTGACTGAGGCTATATTCAGTTATTTGTACAATTCATGTAAAATCCTCCACTAAAAGTCAGTGCTCTTCAATAATTGGTTTTAGTGAAAGCACAGCACTTACATAAGAATAAGAAAAGAGGAACTGGAGGAACAAAGGAACAGGAACTTTTCTACAAATCTTTGCATGTCCTGCAGAAAAAAATACATCAAGGACTGATGAAACTAACTGGGAGAAAGTGTTTTGAGTTGCCAACTTAAAAAAATACCGCTGACACCCACTTAATCTAGGACAAAGAAACAGAGAGAGAGAACTGAAATTTATGGTGATCTCGGTACATTCCTGTTCTAAGTAAGTGAAACTATCTTTAAATGTTCATGATTGATTAACACAGTATTTTTAATCTTAGAAATGGGTCACAATTACACTCAGGGGTACATTCTTTTTGATATGAATGTTTTGGATCTGGTACTAAAATATTTATATTTATTTTTTGCGTAGTCATCTGTACCCAAAATAGCTTCCATTGTTTACATTGTGATATAGTGTACATATTATATTATACCTAAGCAATCCAGAATCCACCTTACTTAATCGTACAATGCTTGAATCAGGCCAGATTCTGTTAGGCCAGATTCTGTTATTTAAGAAGTTGCCCGGAATGCCGCATAATTGGAGAAAAAAGAAAAAAGAAAAAAGAAAGCAGATAACCACAGATTCAGTACAGTAATGAAAGTACTCTTGAAGAACCATAATACAGTTATACAGCACTAATTGATTAGTTTATTATCCATGATTCATAGAAGTAAGGAACATAACCTTATTAATCCCTATGTGAAAAGTGGATTCCCCCAGTAGCCATTCTCACTGCATAATCCAAGACATGGAGGAATTCTGACTTTTTCCCTTTTCGAGGGGCGAGGTCTCTGGGCACTGGGTGGGGGCAGCGACGGCTCGGAAACACTAGGGGTTGCGAGAACACTAGGCGGAGCAGGGACACTGGGGGACTCAGGAACACTGGAGGACTCGGGAACACTGGACAGAGCAGGCGGCTTCTCCTCCGGGACAGCGGGCAGAGCGGGCCGCGGCGGTGGCCCCTGCGGGACAACGAGCACAGCAGGCGGCGGTGGCCCCTGCAGGACAACGGACACAGCAGGCGGCCCCTGCGGGAGACTGGGTGGAGCAGGCGACCCCTGCGGGAGACTGGGTGGAGCAGGCGACCCCTGCGGGAGACTGGGCGGAGCAGGCCTCTGCGGGACAACAGGTGGAGGAGGCCTCTCCTGGGCGCGGGACGAAGCAGGAGGCTTCTCCTGGGCACGGGGCGAAGCAGGAGGCCTCTCCTGGGCGCGGGGCGAAGCAGGAGGCTTCTCCTGGGCGTTGGGCAAAGCAGGAGGCCTCTCCTGGGTGCGGGACGAAGCAGGAGGCCTCTCCTGGGTGCGGGGCAAAGCAGGAGGCTTCTCCTGGGCGTTGGGCGAAGCAGGAGGCTTCTCCTGGGCGCGGGGCGAAGCAGGAGGCTTCTCCTGGGTGCGGGGCGAAGCAGGAGGCCCCAGCTGCAGTCTGGGCTGGGCTTGGGACAGGAATACGGACCCCAGCCGTAGGGAATCCGGCTGGGCCGCCGGATGGGACCGACGGGACCTCCGCGAGCCGGGCCCTGGAAAAATGGCCAGCCGAGACCCCTTAAAAAAAGCATGCCAGGGGTCTGCTGGCTGAGCAGTTGGAGGCCTGGCCGACCGGGAGGCAGCCCGACCACGACGCCTCCGTGACCGCCTGCCCCGGGCACTGGGAGGCCCGAGGGCGAAAACTGGCTCGAGCTCCCAATCGCTGGGCGGAGAATCCTAGGGATCAGTCCACCGTACTGGCGGCATGATTAAACAAGAAACCCCAAAAACCTCAGGAAACAGGAAGAGGGGGAAAAAAAACTCTGCTGGGTCCAGTACAGCTGGATCCTTCTGTCAGGAGTGGTGAGGGAATGGACCCAAATGCAGTGAAACACCCAAAACTCCCAAAGGAAAATTCACCCAAAGACTTTAATTATAAAAACTCAGGAACAAAGGCAGGAAACCAAAAAATGCCTCGCAGGTCAAATCCCAAAAACATAACACAAAACTTTCTTCAAACGCAAAAACAAAGAAAATCCAAAAACACGTAGAAAACAGAACATGGGCAGAAACACACAGGGAGCTACTCTCAGACGGAAACACACGCGAAAACACAAGCAGACACACAATCAGAAATGCAATCAGAAACACAAGGATCCAGCACCCGAGTCAGGGAAGAAAAGAACTTAAATAGACAAGACACTAATGAGACACAGGAGAGCGCAATGCACAATCAGACCACAGAGAGGGAAGGGAAAATGAGACATAACCAAAAAACAATAGTTGAATAATTGAAAACAATAATACAATTAAACAGGGAAAAGGAACAAAACTACAAACTGAAGTGCCGCCATCTGGCGGCCCAAAAAAGGAAACACAGACAGGCACAGAACCATGACAGTTTATTAGACGTATTGCTTTAAGTAATGGCCAGAAAGTGAATTGTGACCTTATCCTCCTACCCTGTCTACTGAATTGCATTACTGTATCTCCAGTCTTCCACATACCCCTGCTACCATTTCCCGCCCCCCCCCCCCCATAGGCTGAATTTATAGAACAGTAAGTCTATCTATCTATCTATCTATCTACCTATCTATTTATCTGTCTGTCTGGCAACAACACATACAAAAGACTACCTTCATTGTTGTTATCCCTTCTGTTTTAATAATTACAGTATTTCCCCAGTGTTTCTCTAGTAGGCTCGGTCTCCTGCTTGACAATGGCTGAGTCTCCACTGTAAGTTTATCTATTGACTATGCACTGAAATGTCAGGCATTTCCCCATCAGCTTCCCTGGGACACCAGCCAGCAGAGAAGATCAGCTTTGCTCCACATGACTGCTCAATCAGCTCAATAATGTCAACAGATTCCTTGTAATGGCCGCAGCACAGCCAAAAAAACATACAAATACCTCACGCTCACATTACAAAATGTCATATCGCAAATCAGGCATCGTGTTCTTCCAAGGGTAAAATCAACATCAAATCATTGAGTTTACCTGCTAACTGAAAATGCAACAAAAATAAAAGAACCAGCCAGGCTTCTGCAATAAAGATTACATGGCCATGAGGCATACTTGTATAATGATAACATGGGAGATTCCCCTCTCAGAAACAATATTAAGCTGTGTTTACAAATGAAACCTGTTTTATACACCTGTTCTAAGGAGCGCACCACTTTCCCCACCTGTATGCCTTGCCCCACATCGCACATGAGCACCCTTTCCCCACAGATGTCTTTGTGTCTTCTTATGACTGTTCATTAGGCTATATTTGTGGTTAGATAATTAGTTAGGTTCACCAGGTGTTGCTTCTGATGTAACAAAAATCCTCCTAACATTTGGTCACAGTCATGTTACAATTAATGCATTCTTCTACTTTTGATTATAAAGTCACCTTTTTGGTGAATTTTTATGGTATAAAACACTATCATGATCTGACCAAAATGCAAAACAGTTGAATACCTTATACATTTTGAAAATACATGGAGAGCCCTTACACAGAGTATGAACTTAAGGATTATGGATGAGATTTAACCAAAAAAGGTGAAATTCTCATGTATTAAATGGCTGAAACCAAACCAGAACAAATCTGATTTATTCTCTTTACAATGATGAACACATAAAAAGAATATACCGGACTACAATACACAGTGTTGGTGAAAATACTCTGAAAGCGTCATTGTACAAACTACAGTTACTTCACACTGAAAGTAGTTGAGCTACTACAAAGCAACCTATAGAGAAGGTAGCTTGCAAAACTACAATTGGTTTGGAAGAAAGATAATGTTTTACAACCAAAAGTAGTTCGTTGTTCCTGTAGTTCACTACACCTCAATATGCCAAAAAGTAATTAACTACAATCACTACACATATTTAAACTTAGTTGAACTACCAGCCAACTGCTGCATAATGTAATTAAGCTACTAGTTTTACTACATGTCATGTAATATGAGTGGATGGACAAACATAATAATAATGGGGTTTTTCAAATCGTCATATGTAGGTGTATGCAACATAATGTCATGTTCCTTTGAAATGCAATTTTATACTGATTGGACAATCATTTTCAGAAAAAGAAAATAGGTTACAGTGCCTGAATAGAAAAAAGGACTGCCTGGAAATTCCCATCAACAAGAACCTTTATCAAAAGGTTTGCAAGTTTGACAAAAACACTGACTGGTACTTCTCATGTGCACTTGGTCAGAAGGGTAAACATCCTCCACGTGAAAATGACAGACTTGCCTTTGAGTGTTCTTGTTTTTACTTGTTTTTACTTATATACAACACATTTGGAAAAATGGATTTCTGTGTGTCGGATTTATGTGCTCGTGTTCACATATGATTTTAATGTGTCAGATGTTTGATTCTGAGCATTTAAACTATGATCCCATTTCTCTCAGTTGTTGTATTCAATATTCTCTCCCACTTGAAGCCCCCTACAACAGAGTTTTTTTTTCCTTCTGAATTATTATGGGATGATTTTTGTCAGTAGAATGTTAGTGACAGAAGTTTACATCATATCCAATAAAAGCAGTATTCGATTCAGCCAACCTCAGGATGTGATTCAGCTTGGATTTAAAGAAATGTGATCCACATCAAATTTCTTCTGTTTGGATCATAAATATTTAATGAGAAAAATAACTGTAACACTTGATGGATTTTGTGTTGTTCTATATTTCTACATTTGTCTGTGCACCTGTGCTGAAGTCTTGGGACAGCACCTATGCATCCAAGTGGTGTCTGTTTGTGTTTGCCTGGGGCACTAGTGACCTTTTCTAGACAAAAAAAAAAATGGGGATGTCCCAGAGAATCGAACACATCAGACACAGGGGAGGGAGGGAGGGAGGGAGGGAAAGAGAGAGAGAGAGAGAGAGAGAGAGAGAGTGAGAGAGAGAGAGAGAGAGAGAGAGAGCAACTTTAGTGCACAGAAAAATGTCAAAGCACTTACTTCTTTGTATTACAATACATTAGACTTGAAAAGAAAGGGAAAAGTATGACCGTAGACCTAATGGGGAACAAATGTGAAGTGGTTTGTTTCGTTTTTATCACTGCCTAGGGAAGACCCTTGTGGTTTATATGTGCTCCACAATCTATATAAAAATAAATTGTTTTTTTTTTCTACACTTTATTCGATTATCCTGATTTGGTAATTGGCACAGGTTTGTATTTTAGCCATTCTACTTTCCTATTTGTCTCTCAGTATATTGGATCTTAAACATGGACTCAGGGTCTATCAGTGCAATGTTAAAGGAACATTTATTTTGGTCAGATTGGTATGGACATTCCATATGAAGACCCTCTCTCTCGGCTCAGTGTTATCATGATGCAGTGACCAGTGGCATCAGTGTGATAAGCATAGTGTTCAGGTCTCTGGTGTATAAGCATATAAAGGCTTCCCTTCACTCAACAGTTGGTGTATTTTCACCTGCTGATTTCCCCTGAAGTCTTTCTCAGTATCTCATACTATACCACAGTTATGACAACAGCTGTTAACATGGAATTAAGATCTTTCGAAACTACCAAATCAGTGTTAATTTATATAACTGCCAGAATGTACAGAAGTGGCTGTTTTATTCCAGGTGCTATTCATTCACTCTCACTTTGTCTGTACAGCCTGGTCAGTCTGCTGAGGGTAGTACATTTGAACTACCCCCTTCTTCTTTCTTTTTCCGACCACAGTGGTGGAAAAAAAACCTCTACTCATCTCTTCGCCACCATGAAGAGGGGAAATCCTGTAGTACTCTAAAGCAAACATTTATCTACACCACAGCATCAAACGTTGACACATCCATACTACAAGACACACCGAGGTAAGTCAAGTTCATGAGAATAATGTATTGTATGAGTCTCTAAACAGGAAATAATGTAAGCTATATCAGGTAATGTATGGTACTGTAGCAGTCCGGGCCTTACGGTAAATATACTGGATTTCATCATTCCTTAAGTGGACTCTAATAACTCAGTAAGTGAAACTGTTGACTCTATAATATGCTAAAGTGTTTCTGTCCTTTCTAATTTTAAATTATAGAAAACTCGCTGATTTTCTTTGGGTGTTCATCTATCATTTCTGTTTTCTACCCAAACATACCAATGTGTGTCTGCAAACTGGATACAGTTGTGCATTTCAAATTGCTTTTGATTTTCTTTAACTGACTCCACTGGTTTTTTTGGGTGTAACTCAGCTCTGTAGAAAGAATGCTTTATTTTTTGTTTCTGAAACAAACATGTACCTGAATGCACACATATTTTTCATAGTTTCCTGATTATAGAGTATGTATGGACTTGTATCTCAGAGTGCAATGTTACTGCTTTTGCAATATAATGCATGAAGGCATTTGGAGCGTTCTACCTGGAGAGTCCAAAACTCCTCTGTCATTAAAGGGGAAACACCTGCTGTGTGATATCAAAGGTGAAACCCCAGCACCCTTTCACCACTGTAAACGTGTCACATCATAATCAACCCCTCGTTGTGACCAGAGTGCTGATGTTTCACTGGGATCAGGAGCCAGTGTCACTGCTCTTCCAATGGGGGATGAAAAGATGTGCACCCAAAAGTTTTTACTGCTGCTGGTGTGGTGTGGTCTGCTGTCCGTGGCCGTGGTGGTCATGTCTGTTACTCAGCTAACCGCTCGACACAACACCCAAGACCAGGTAAGTCAGGTCGCCATATTCCACTCACAAGGACTTACTAAGTAAAGCAGTGAAAAAGAACAACATGAGTTATTTGTTATGTAATTTATTCTGTTTGTATGTCTGAAATGATTATAATGATGAGGATGATGATGATGATGATGCGCACTTAATATGCAAGCTGAATGAACATGGAGTGATTGGATGCACAGCTGTATACTAAATTTATCATACAACACAGTCGTTCAGAAGTCAGTCATTAGATGGTGTTAGAAAGTTACTAATTAAGCTATAATTGCTCATTAATGTTTTTATGTGACCACATAATTGCAGTACACTGCTATATGAAGCTTACGTGCATGTATGTGTGCTTGTGTATGCATGCATGTGTGTATTTTGTTCGTCTCCCTGGACTTTTGTTTGTTCGGAAACTATTCAAGTCTATTCAGTGGTCATGTATAGAATTTGATTACATTTTTTTCAGGTCGAAGATAACAACCCACAACAAAATGAGCGTGAGTTTTCTATTGTTAGGATTTATGTTACTATATTTTTATTATATGTTACTATATGACCTGTGAATGTACTGTACCAGTTTTTCAAACATACAATACAAATATATAGACATATGCATGTGAAAATCTTACTGGTTGCCCATTTTTGTTTTTTTAAATTCCCAGCTCAATCTCAGCCTGCTCAATCCAGCTCGACCACTGGTTAGTAGTGTATCCTCTCTCACTCCCATGTTCCTGAAAATCAACACAGGGTATGCAGTGATCTCAGTACAGTAGAACTGACTATGTTCCAAAAAGACCTGGATATCATGTAGTTGGGCAGAACATAACAGGGTGTAGTTAACAGATTGAATGTTTTGTGCTGTAGTGCTTCAATCAGAAGGTCTGAGGGGGCAGCGGGTTTTTAAGAAAAACATATCACAATACACACATTATAGTATATGCTCAAATGAGTGAAAACCTTTTGGGCAAACTGACAAAACCAATACCTGCTGCAACAATGTGAAGCTAGTTTTGAATCTCAATTGAAGTACTGCTCCTGTACTTTTGGGAAAGGTGATAAACGTAAATTGCTTTAGTAATTACCCACCTGGATAAATATATAAAGGGAAACTGAAACCATGACCAATGTACATGTGAGCAAACTGGAGTATTTGTTAAATGTAATGCTAAATCAACAGAATTTTGCTTTCCATTGCAGGTCGTCCCCTTTCTCACATTCATCTAACAATAATGGGTAAGTTACAGTCCTGAACTGAAAGAAGTTGTTGGAAAGGAAGGGACTTTCATCCATTTCATCCATTCAATAGGACTCTCTGCAGAGTCTCTGCTGGCATAAACACTATATGCAGCCATTTTGGACCACAACTATCCCTAGTTCACACATTTCAAGTTTTAATATACTTCTTTTGTGGCACGTATTAATTGTACAGTACTGTCACTTATGTGTCTGTGGCTTAACTCCACCGACCCCCACTCCCCCTTCTGGTGGTCCTAGTTCTTGGGCCACCAAAATCCTACTGCCAGCTTTGACTCTGTGCGCTATGTCAAAATGAAAAAAAGACACCCACATTCCATTCTTCCACATTTCACCCTCCTTTCCCTTCTCCCATCATTCCCCTCTGTAATGTTAAGAGGGACCGTTAGTGCTCATGATGGCAATGGCCCTGAAGGTCCTCTGCTTCACATTTCCCTTTTGAATTTCTGTCGTTATTCGACTTGACTATTGCCCTAATACTGAATAGCATTCGTGACTACAATACCAAATCACAAAATAGCTCTGGTTTTTTTATATACTGTAGAAGTCAGTTTGAATGGTGAGTAAACTCAGCATGAGGCAGGTGTAGCTGCCTGTAGTAGCAGCCAGCACGTGGTGTTTTCTCCTTAACTCTCCTCCTTGCCTCCACCCTTCACTCCTTTTGTCTTATGCTTGGATGGACTGGTGCTGGAAACAGGGAGCCAGAGAGCCAATGGCCCCTCCACTTTCAAGAAGCGAGCCGTATTAGACTAAACCAATGGATAATGTGTGGAAGGAAAAGTAGGAAAATATAATGGGTAGGAAAAAATGATATCACATCAGCACTTTCTCATTGGTCTCTGCTGTGTCGCTGGATATTGATTAGAAGCATCACTTCTAAGGTATTAAAGCCCATGTTTTCAATGCAATCATTGAAAGCCTAATAAGACAGGAACAGCGCAATTGCTATAATTAATCTCCATTCAATTGAATATCTTTTAATAATAGTAATCATAATAAATGGCAGCAATTGTAGGCAATGTCAATGAGCCCTATGGTTTCCAACTACATCCCTAATTTTCTGCAATGTAATTTAGATCAAGAATATAATTTTAATATAGTCATAAGGCTAGCAGGGCAAGCCTCTTAGGTTCATATTCACACCAGCTGGATGTGGCAACTCTATCAGTCACTAAACAATTTCTTTGCAAATGCCATACCATGACCAAGCAGCACTAGGCCTGGTTATATGCTTGAATAAGTTAAAGTGTTTTTATTATTTTTAGACGATTTACAGGTAACTCTGCCTTTTAAGACGAAAGATGTGTGTTGGCTAAACATGTTGACTGTAGTTGTGGGCTAAATTTGATTCTGATGTACTTGCTTGGAAGGGCTGCCATATTTCTGCAGTTGCCTTGCTTGGCATTCCCAATTCTCCCAACAAGGGAGCACATTGCCATGCCCCCCACCACCTGACAGACCCTAATTCTGGAACATAGTCTGTATACCTACACTGTCTATCTTTGTACGGAATTTCTCCAATTGTGATTTCTGAGCATTGAGACAGGGTGGCTGTGTCTCCAATCCCAATGTATTCAAGGTGCATTTGGCTGCCAGCTCTTTATACATTCATACTAGGATTAATTCAAACACACATGCCGAGCACGCCCAAGGTGCTTAGGAAACCCGTGGCTTTTATTACTACATGTATCAAAACCAAAACCTGGTTCAAAGCTTTATGTTCAGGATCTGGCCTATACTTTACTTCCCCCTCACGCTTTCTCTTCTTCCCACTTCTTTCTCTGCTCCTCTGTAAAGTGGGTTGTGTGACTCACTCAGCAGGCTCAGATGTGGAAACCGCGGTAATCCGAAACCAGTAAGGTATGCTGAATAAAAATAGCAAGCACAAACAAGCTTGTTTAGACTTAGACTTAAAAGATTGTTTGTCAACTTTATTCTGTTTGTATGTTTACTCCGCTTGTGGACCTTCTACATACCTAAGGACAGCTGGCTGACTTTCAGCCTTATGTCCAATCTTCTCTGAGTGATGATGAGCTTAACACTCTCTGCTCTTAACGCTCTCTCTCTCTCCCTCCCTCATTCTTTCTCTCTCTCTCTCTCTCTCTCTCTCTCGTTCAGACTCCAATTTGACCTTGAATGAGGACCTGCCTCCCCACTTTGCCAGCACCTCACGTTCACTTGTCCTCAGAAACAACTCGGTTTACGTCGAATCTGGGGGGCTCTACCATTTTTATGCCCAGGTGACTTTTGGCGAGATGCCAAACCTGACCGAGCGAACGGTCACTCTGATCAGGAACGGCATACTAGGGCAGGCAGAGAGGCGACTCAGTGAAGCAGTGAACTGGGGGACGAAAGAAGGCAGCGTATCTATTTCCCGGACAATTAGATGCCAGAAAGGGCAGAGTTTCAGACTTGAGATCAGGCCACGAATGCTTTTCAGATATAACGCACAGTATACCTACTGGGGTCTCTTCCTACTGACCCCATACGGAGTCAGGGAGGAAAAGAGATAATGTCAAAATTATAAAAAATGTTGACAGAAATAATGTTGGTCAACAGAAAAAAGGAAAAAGAAAGAAGGAAAACAGTTCATTTCAATCATGAAGGAAATTAATTTAATCTTATCTTGAAATGATGTTCCTGATCTAATGCCAAAGGAACAGGAGGGGATTGGATAATGTCATCTATAACTGATTTAAAACAGAATTGTTCCAATAAAGAAGACAGAAAGATTGTCAAATTAAGCTATTTAGTTTAATTTTTATATTTCTGTGCAAATGTAATTTTGTTAGAACAATATGTTGTTGTTGTTGTTGTTGTTGTTGTTGTCATTGTTAAAATGTCTTAACAGTTTGTGTAAATTCTCAAAAAGAATAAGATAAATAATTTAACTGGTATTGTATTTATATATAAATGTGTTGCTGACATATTTCATAATGAACAATTTATGTAAAGAAAATGTATCAGTGCCTTTAACTGAAAATAATTAAACTCGTATAAACTGAACCTGTTACTCTATTAATGTCACTGTGCGACAACTCATGTTGACTCAGGCTACGTAAACCTGTTCAGCAAGTTTGTTTTTTTTGCCATGGCAATGATTATTGCTGCAATTGGCCACTGGATGGAGCTACTCTCTATAAAACAACTTTCCTTTCACTGCACTCTGTCACTTCTACTAATTCATGGATGAGCAAGAAGAGATACAATCAGTTATGATATGATTATTCACATCTTCATGTCTTTTGTTTCTTTTACCTTTTTGCCCATCATTGTTTAAATCTACCAAAGGGAATGACGTTAACGTAAATGTCCCTGATGTATAAATCACAGTCCAGGAACAATTTACTCATGAACACAAGAACACAAACAGATTGATAAACAATGTGAAAACAGGAAACCACAACAATGCTGGTAAGAACGCTAAAACCCCCTCTCCATCTAACTCCCTCTCCTCTCAAACCAATGCTTATGCGTACATTGTTTGCTGCACTTTCAGGTGTTGATAAATCTCTTGCTCTTAAGCCAATTTGCTTTGAAATCCATACCATAAAATCCATAAGATCTGATTCAATGATGTGATGTTTTGATATACTGAACACTGTCTTTGTTATTAGTTGTCAATATGGCACCCATTACTTCTTTCCTCCCCATATCCCTTTTATTAAAAAACATTTAATTTTTTGCTGTTACATGCTTAAAAGCTCATGATCTGTGGTACATCTCCATAGATTTGTGGAAATCAACATCCTTTCCCTCTCACATTCAGCTGAATGTTTGTAAATGTCACAGATATGTAGAACATATAATGAAACATAAAATGAAACTGTCTCTAAGGTAGCGTTGTTTCCCAAGGGGAAACATATCCAGAATTTCCCTGTCCTGGGTTGATAGCAACTTTTCATTTTCTCTATTACTTTTTCATGAACAGTGATTTGGTATTGATTGAGACAAAAATTTAAAATAAACAGATGTATGATAAAAAAAGATACTTAACCAGTTTAAGTAAATAAAGAAACAACTCACTCCACATATGAAGTGGGCTGCTAACTATCACTGCAATACAAAGTATTCATTGAATAATATTGATTGTGTACATTCTGTTAGTACTAAGAGTTTGTTTACAGGATACACTAAAAAAGTATCAACTACTGTTTACACCACGTCATGTCTTGTTAGAGGGTGGAATTCACCTTCTTGTTATGACAACTTCCCTATATCTGACAGAAGGCTTTGCTCATGCGCAGAAGTGGCACATTACATTTTCCTCACTACTGCATGCCATTGCTACGCCATGCATCATTGCATAGCTGAGCAAACAGAGGATGTGTAAGGCCATTGGCTGTAGGCTATGCTCATAGCATCAATGCATGACACAGCATTGCTCTTTAAACAATGTTGAAAAAGCACCATAAGAACTTTAATCAGCATTTTGTCATTCTTAAAATATGCTTTATTTTTTAGAATTCCTTATATGCGATCATTTTAATAAAATACAACAAGTCACTCTACAATCATCCTTGTGCATGTGTACACATTAACATTTAAAAAACACCAACTGAACTCTAACCAACTTTTTGAAAATTTCAAAATTCCTTATAACACCTTTTCCAACCCAGAAAGAGACTTGGTCAAAATCGTGATTCTGGAAACCACAGAGAGTAAATGGTAAATGGACTTCATTTATATAGTGCTTTTATCCAAAGCGCTTTACAATTGATGCCTCTCATTCACCAGAGCAGTTAGGGGTTAGGTGTCTTGCTCAGGGACACTTCAACAATCCCAGAGCGGGGATCGAACCAGCAACCCTCTGACTGCCAGACAACCGCTCTTACCTCCTGAGCTATGTCGCCCCTGTGTAAGGTCACAGACCACCTGAAAGAAAGTCAGCCACACCTGGCACCTGGCACCTTGCACCTGACACCTGACACCTGCCTGGGGGGGGGGGGGGGGGGGGGGGGGGTGGTTGTCATGAAGAAATGAAGAAACATCCATATTTTTATCTTATTGACAGAGACCGAACGATATACCTTTCTGCTACTGTATTCAATGTACATAGTTGTATATATTATTTTATAATGTTTTAGTTCAGCACTAATCAAGAAAAATGCTCATTTCTCAATTCCAGGTATGGTGCATTGGCAACATACCACCTTGCGGTTTAAATTGCAACGTCACTATGCTACACTGCCAGCCTCAGTTTTTTGGCATTTTTACATTTCTTATAACTGCATCCATGTCTGAGTCAGTGGGGGTAACCACAATACCCACTTCTGATTGCCCTACATTTACAGTATGCCACCCAGTTCACAGAAAACACAGGAATGCAGGTCATGTAGTCACAAAGGGAAAGGAGTGGAAAACTATCAACACAGTTCATACCACAAAATGGCAACTCTCAGGCAAGAAAAATTGAGCGTGGGAGTTTTCTTTAAATTACAGGGCCTTCTTATCTCAGAGCCTCCATTTAATTTCCAGAATTTGAGGGATAGAGGGAAACGGGATGGTTGCAAGTCCCTTGTGAATTTTAAAAAGGAATTACATTCAGTGTGTGGTTTATTTGTGTGTGCGTGTGTGTGTGTGTACTTGTGCATTTGTGTTATATGTGTACACGGCAAGGCGGCATGCCTGAAATCTATACAGCATCAAGACTTTTCCAACAGAAATAGCCACAATGACCACAGACTCTCAGCCCTTAAGAAAATTCATTTCTCTACCCTCTGACCTCATGTCAATGGAAAGAATTCACAAACAACTTCACACATCCAAACTATAAAGCCCCAAACGTATGATGATTACATCACAAATGCTCCAGGCCCTCAAACAATATGTCTCCATATTGGACATTTAGCTGCATCACAAATGAAAACATTGGATGTGCACTCAAAATGGACATATATAGAAGTGCACACATTTATAATATAATGACTTCCTCACAGCAGGTACATCAATTTTTTAAAAGTGAGAACAGGTAAATTTACCACTATGCCGTTTCTACTGTTAGCTACTTTTTAACTAGACTATTGTAGCTACTCTACAATGCCACATTTCTACATGAATTATAGCTAGCCCTATAGATCCTCTATGGACATACATACAATTATTATGTACACAATTTCCCATTAAAAACACTTCCATTTAAAAATATGACACTATAATTTATTTGTCATTCATGGTAAAGGAAAAATGATTGAATCCATGCCTATGTGTTTCTTTCACCTAGAATGTGTGTTTGTTGGATGTATTTATGTGCATGCATGTCTCTCTCATTACCTACATTCATATGCACTTACTCATAGCAAACACATTGCAAAAAGAAATTATATCTGAAGAAAAACATGCTTTCAATGCAAAAAAATGCCAAGTTAAAATAAACAATATTAGCTATCTTAGTTGATACAAATTAAACAAGCTGTAATCCAAAGCAAGCTTGAATTAATGACTTATAGACAGTGCTTTGTATGTGTGAGTGACTTGGCATTTTTGTACATTGGAAATGTGTTTTTCAGATTAGAGCCAGTGTGTATGTGCGTATGCATGTGTACCCACATACATGACTACAGTATCACAGAATGCGTGCAGGTGCATGCTCGAATGTTAATCACATCCCCATCAGTCAGCAGAGATAAGGATTTGAAATATTTAATCTATAATCAGCCAAATAAGTGCTAAGATGAAAAACGTTTTGACTGCAAAAGTAATCAATCCATTTGCTGTCACAAACTTAAATAAACTCACTATACTTGTCTTGCATGCTGCCTTGGATGACATCTCCTGCAAACTGGGTATAATGTAGTAGAATTAACTGAAATGGAAAGCCTTAAGGTAGAATGCTTGAGTCAACTTTGAGTTTTGTGGGTGGATGAAAATGCTGGAGATGACACAGCCAGCCATCATAACCTGCATCTTGGGCCGAAATCACATCTGATTATTAGAACAGAAATCATCCCCTTTGAATACTTGTATATGTGAGAATTACTTTGCAAAAGGCATGGGTACAGAGTAACAGAGAGTAGGAGAGAGAATGAAAGTCAAGACAAGAGTAGTGACGTTCATGTTTCCTCTCTATGGTATTTTTGAGATTGGGAGGAAGTGGACTACATGACAGACAGAAAGAACACAGCGCTGAAAGAAACCATGACAAATACCTTTAAAGAATGGATACAAGACAGAACCGATAAAACACTTATTATTTCTGAAGGGACCTCTTTTTGACAAACTCAGAACCCAAGTAAAAAGTTGGGTCAGAAATGTGGATATGCTGTGATGACTGTGGTAGAGGTATTTAAGTTTGATTCAACTCAAAATGTGAGGTACTGCTCTGACTACTGCTCTACATTGTGGGCCTGATGGAAAGACGAATTGATGAAAATGATTTAATTTGTAGTATCAGATGGATATAGTGCTCAAATCTGGCCGTTGAGGCCAGTAGTACAGCTAGTTTTCATTCTTCCCGTCAAATCTGGACTGATTTAAACATGGGGCACCAAGTGAGATAAAGCTCTGGCCAATCAGTGGTATTAATCGATCAATTAACTATCTGGAAGAAAATAAAACCTGCAGTATTGCTTAAACTAAAGTACGGGCTATGTTCACAGCTAACAGTAAAAAAAATAGTTGATTGTTCTAAACTGAAAGCATTTGAGTAATTGCTGGAATTTAAACCACTCATCACATACACTGTGTACAGTTGGCATATTGACAAACCGGATGCTCTACTATATTGAATGCTATTTAATTTTTCTTTTTAAATAGTAAATAGTGGTACAAAATGTCTAATCTCCATTGTCTTTCATAACATTAATCAAGATGTGTGCTCAGAATGTTTGTGTGTAAGATTTCCAACACGAATAAGCACACAGATAGAAAAAAGGAAAACGAAACCAATGAGATTAAAAGACAACAACGAAAAAGAGGTAGAACATTGAGACCCTGTGAAAAGCCATTCTCCCCTTCTCAAAATAAATAAAGCCAATAAATGAAAGGGTATATAAAAGAGAAAGGATGGAGGATGGAGAAGAAAAAGTCATAGGGAAGATTGGTGGTTACATTACCCATGGAGCTTGAGTGTGAGTGTGAGTGTGTGCGTGGGGGGAGGGTTGTGGTTGGTGTGTCGGATGTGAGTACACACACATATAGCTGCATGTGACTGAAACAGAGAAAGAGAGAGGTGTGTGTCTGGACCTGAGTATGTATGTGTGAGGGTGCTTGTGGGTGGATTTGGATATCTGTGTGTGCGAGGGTGAGTGTGTGTGTGTGTGTGTGTGTGGGTGAGAGCGTGTGGGCATGTGTGCTGGGGAAGGAATCTTTCTGAAACTCACATTTGCTTTCCCTGTGCAACCAACTCCTCCCGATCAGATAAACCTCTCTTTCTGAGTCTCCATTCACAGTGACGTCATGGGAGTTTCCCCAGAACTGATATATACTTTATATTGCTGCATCTGGAGGAGGACAACTGCAGTCATCTCCAAAAATTCTGTCTAACTCTTTTAAGAATAATTAAAACATCCCAAAAAAAACACTATTTATTTACTTATTTAAATTTCTCTATTTATTGTCAGCAGATAAACATTTGTTCATCTCCATCCGCGTTTGATATTGTCTCATCTGTACACATAACTTTACCACGAAAGCAGCGGCAGTGAAAGTGTTCAGGCTGGTCATTCCCGGGGAGGAATGGAAGGCTACACAGCGGCACTGACAGGCATGGAGCTCGGGGACGGAGCGCCGGGTATGGTGCCGCCCCCAGGGAAGCCGTCGGGTGGCTGGGCAGGGAAGCTGTGTGGGGTAGTGATGCTTGTGGCACTGTGCGGCACCTCTGCGATGTTATTCCACTGTCATGGCCTGGTAAGCTGAACACCAGTGTGTCTTATCTTTTCTTGATTTTTATATATGCGAATGGGGGTACGTGGGGCTCTCTGGTGTGGGTACATTAGTTGGATTGGAAGGTGGAAGAGTTTGTGTGGTATTTTACATGTAATTGGCTGAACTGGTCATGTGATACACTAGCAGAATAATGTTGCATTGAAGTACAATGAATAGATATCAGCAGATAACAGTCCATATACTTCTGCATACTTCTCTCCTTTCTCTCACCCTCTTTCTCTCTCTCTCTTGCTCTCTCTCCCTTTGTGCTGTATTAATTCCCTTGTTTCTCTCTCATAGACTCAGTCGCATGGAATAGAAACCAATGGTGAGTAAATTAATTAAATTAATTAGGTTAACACCTTATTATAAAACAAATTAGTTTAGATAAGTACATCTCACCAGTCTATTCAATTACTAACCAACCTCTTCTCCTGATCAGAGCACCAGCAGAACTTGAAACAAATATCTACAAATGTGAAGGCTGCCATCCATTTGCATGGTAAGAAATTCTTTACATTGTGATGCATTTTGTAGTATCATGGTGGTTGGCTTTGCTAGCAGAAGAATATAAGATCTAGGTTCCAACCGCTGATGTACCATTGATCAAAGCATTACCCTTAATACCAGTAACACTAATTGTAATTATAGTCCCTGCTTCATTGTCTCTGAAATGTACCAAAGTTGCAGTACCTCAAAATTTCCCCCACACTAAATATAATATACGCACCTACACACTCAGTAAAAAAGAGGAAATGCCTCCTACTGTAACTTCAGAGATTAAAAGTGAAAAAAACCAGCTGTTTAGTTGGTTAATAATTTGCTCACTTGTGGCTTGGAATGTGGTTTGTGATAATGATTAAGATTCAAGATTCTCTGTGCTGCTGCTATGTAAACATCCCCTCTCTATGTCTCTCCAGGCGAATTCAACCCAAAGGTCTACAACAAATCTGTGCTGTGGAGAGATGGGGATGGACATTCCTTCTTCCAGGGGGGACTCAAACTGGAAAACAATGAGATCATTATACCCCAAAATGGGCTGTACTTTGTCTACAGCCAAGTCTCATTCCGAGTTCTATGCAGCTCTGCAGCTGGGCACACGAACCAACCCCTTAGTCACACGATAATGCGCTGGTCAGATTCATACAGTGACGAGAAGCCCCTGCTCAGTGCAGTAAGTACAATGTGCCAGAGCGATGCAAGCGGCCTGGACAGACGATATAATGCAGTATACCTGGGGGCGATATTTAGTTTAGAGAGTGAGGACAGACTGTGGACAGATACCAATCAGCCGAAAAATGTGGATGGGGGAGATGGAAAAACATTCTTTGGTGTATTTGCATTGTGATAAAAAGACAGAGACAACCATATGTAGAAGCCAACTAAATTAAAGGGAACTGAAGACACGTTTTTAAGAAAAAGAGTTAATGAAGAAGATAAAATCAAGTAATCAAGATAAGAACCTGTGACTTAGGGACATTGTGGTTATAGAGGATGTATTAGGAGATAAAACTGTAAGATCTAATTATTTTACAAATCATTAATTCAGCAGTGTGCTTTATGTTATAGTCCAGGACAGGTTTAAATGAAGGAAATTGTTTTATGTTAAAACACAGTGTTAAAACAATGTTAAAACACAATGTTAAAACATTTTATACTCAACATGAACTATTAAACCTGCAAAGTTACAAAATGAATCCATTTTATGGGTTTGAACTGCCAGTTAAAGAGAGCACGTACCCTTGTAAATTGCATACCAGTGTACCATTGTTACTATTATTATTGTTGTTATGAATGGCACTATGTGCTAGTGTGTATTATGTATATTAGGACTGTGTTCTTTGGTGTGTGCTACTGTGTGCATTACGTATAGTGGGACTGTTTGATCCTTGTTCTTAAGTTTTAAAATGATGCACTATTACATTCTCCTGTCATTCATACTATGTTATGAAAATGTATATTTTCATAATGTTTATATATATTTAAGTGAACAGCTTTAAGCTATTTTCATTTGATCTGAATGTTTTTTTGGTTTTTATATTTATCTGATTATTTAATGTGTTGTCATTGTTGTCTGTGATTTATTTTTAATGATGAATGTATTTGTATAAACAATGTGTATGTATTATATGTTATTTATGACCTCAGGTGTTGTGGAACCAGGGATGACTTTACAAAGATGTTCTCAGGTCTTACAGTAACACAATTAAAAACCTAATTTAAAAAAAGTTCATTTCAGTAGTTCTGTGCCGAATCAGTTACATAGCCTACGCTGCTTATAATTTAATTATCAACAAGACCAATTCTATTTGAACATCCGTCCACCAGGTGTAACTGAATGTAGCCAGTGTAATCCAAAATAAACCTGTCACGTCTGAACAGAGAATTAAAACACCAAGATTTAGTCCTATACCTAAACTATGAACCATGAGTACCTAAATTTAAGAAAGTGAGTGTTTATTTTTAATGTCTTTCGGGGCACTAATTCAGCAGCCAATTAAGTAAACAAAAGTTCTTTGAATGATCAAGAAGCACACATTTCTTATTCACAGTGCTTATCTAGTGAATAAATATTTATTCAACTGAATCACTTTCATATTTTTGTATTTTTAATTTTAGTTTTGTATTGGCTACATCTAATGCTGGTAATCTACAATACCGGGCCCTAGACATGACTTTGGCTTTCTTGTTTTGAATGTTTAGCTTATATCTGTTTCAATAGAAATGTAACATGCAAATGTCTATCTACTGTATAAGACCACTTTCACATGAGTTTTCTTCATGGACTGAACAAGGGAACTCCCCAATTTTGTTCTGTTTTGTGGCAGTGTTCAGTGACAAAGCTAAAATCGTAGTCAGGGAATTTCCCGGCCTGCCCTGACCTTTCAGCCGGTCTACTGCATCACCCAGCACACCTACTGTGGTTGCTTACACAATTTTGGTGTAGAGAAGCATATTTCCTTTTATCATCTTCAGAGACAGATATTACACCCCTTGTTCATTCATTTTATTTCAAAGTTACAAAGCTCACTCAAATTGTTGAATTGTAACATCCTAGAAGATTGTTGAAAGTTTTTCACTACTATGAAACACTTTTAAGGTTTTGCTGCCACCTTGAGAACACAGAGTGGAAAAAGACACTGATGCTTGGGCTCAGTAGAGAAATTATCATCATCCCCGTGACAGATGGATGATTTGCCTCATCATTTCTTGCCATGCTCTCGATCCTTCGAGAAATGCAAACATCCTTGTGATTTCTGTAGTTTATTGCTTGGGCAACTGCATAGGAAAATCAAAGACTGGCCCTGGGAAAGCACACAGGGAAATAAAACACCAAGATGTAGCAGGATTGCTTCGGTAGGAGAAATCTTAAATCTCTCCCAGAAGCACAGGCCATAAAGAATGCTGTGTGTATGTCAGATTCCATGAGCACGTCCTAAACTACAAACACCGAGGTGCATGTAAGCATTTGTAAAAGACCTGGGTGAGATAAACAGTACAATGTCCACAACAACTCTAACAGTGTTAATTCAACTCAACAGATAACACATTCCCAGAGTAGGACCAAACGGTATCTGTTAAGACTTGAATTAACACTGGACATTTTACTGTGTAAGAAAGTAGGCACCTAGACTGAGGGGGCCCACATAAGGAAACGGAAACCGAAGGGGAAAAAACTGTCTAGAAGAGGTAGGCAGAAGGTGAGACTATCAGATGAAATGCAATCTGGCTGGATCACAGGATGGCAGATATACAGCAATATGAGCCAGTAAAAGTGTGGGAGTAGAATTTCTGTTGGAGTAAAGTTAAGGGTTAGATGTAGAAGATATACATACCTGAGATAACTCTAAAGGACACTCTCTTAGAATTTCACAGAATTTCAAATCATATGAACATAGGTTTCGCTCAATCTATTTGTCAAAGTCATTTTGAAATAAAATTTAACGACAATAAAAATAGGTCCACACAACAGGGATGGGAAGAGAGAAAAGAAAAGGAGCATAGGATACACATAACGACCAAAGCTAACAATAAAAAACAAAAAATTGTATTGACAGAAAAAAATATAATGAAAGTCCTACAATAATCAGAGCCTCAGTCTTCTGAATGGTGTAAAGCTCTTTGACATGATACAGTGGTCAGGGCTAGTCCCTTGTATAATTACATGCCCCTGTCTGCTTGTCTGGGTTAACCTTTGGAACAGGGATGTACGTTGTGGCCTGGGTAAACCCCTGGTACAGTCATGGTTAGCCCCTGGTTCAGTGATGCACTGAAGGGGGAAGGGCCTCATTCAGGAGAGTAACCCCTTAGCATTTGTATAACCATGACTAATCAGGTCAATCAAGAATATGATCTGCCAAAATCAATCACACATGTTGTGCAGTACTATTAGTGACATCTTGTGGTAAAATCACAAAAAAAAAAAAAACACTTAGATTCACGACTAATGAAAATGTTGCTAACAAACATTTTGCTATTATATTACAGATTTTGTTCAAAGTTATTTATCATTTTAGATCAACATCTTCTATCACAGGCATATTATTAATTGATTCTCAATGTCGTTTAAAAAATGACTTATTTTAGTTCCATAAATTATGCAAGTGTTACAAGGGAATTGCTTTGAAATTAATTGAAAACAGCAAATCACACACAGCCTGGTAAACAAGTATTAGACAGAGCAATAAAACGATTATTATCAGACACAACAAAATAGAAATATTGATGGCAAACTAATATTTTATTATGTCAATTGGATATCAACTGGCTTCAACCACAAATAAATGTACTTATGTTCTGTATGTTTATTGGGCCATTAATTAGCATTTTATTCATATTATTTCAAATGCAGACAGTTAAATATCCTTGATTAAAGAGTGGTGGTAAAGGTGGCGGTAATTGTGTTAGCCCGTAACACAAACCTGCGTATCTGAAATAGACTATGCATCCGTGCAATCTTACAAACATATCATTGTGCCAAGAGTTCCACCAATTAATTCCCCATTTGCATGAAAACAAATGGATGTCGAGCACAAAAATAATGACAAAGCCATTATGGATACATTCAGTGAAAAACAATGAGTTTATTGTAACAACCATTCCCTTTGCATACCACATAATCTTATATTGAACAACAATGTAAATATAAATTTATTTCTGAAACCACAGAGGAATACATCTGTATATGTCCAAGTTAATACATTTATAATAATAATGACACACTGTGTGACTGTTTGACTGTGTGTGTGCGTGTGTGTGTATGTATCTTCCTGCGAGTATTTCTCTCTTAGACATACATTGGAAGGTACGACAATTAACAGATGTGGTTTCGATCAATAAAAATATTTCGTAACAAAACATGTTCAGAGAAGAAAGATGATTAAGAACACTGTAGAAAAGCGAATGGAGATTTACAGATAAACTTTACTGAAAGGGTAAAAGATGCCTTCATACTATACCTGTGTACATTTATATAAGGTCTATGTTTCTTAAAAGCAAAGATGAATAATTGATTAAACTGAAAAATAGGCACATAAAGCGCAAAAAAGGTTTGGTAATGTTAAATAGCCTCAATGCTTACAGATTTGAAACTAAATTCTGGAAAAACATATGTAGACAACGAGGCAGGGATCAAAAGACAATTTGTAATTTGTAATGCAAATTGACCAACTGGGAAGGAATTGGGTTAATATAACTTTTTGTTGTATGCACAAAGTGCCAGTGTAAATACTCAGGACAGAATCCCATTCCAGATATGTTGCATGTTGTTCTCGCGTTGTGAAATACATTTCTATACAGTACATTCATCCAGAAATTAGATATTTTCTTATCTCTTTTTCCAACTGATGATGCCAACTGCCTGAAGTGAAAAGCTTTTTGGAAGCAGTATTCATTGCAACTAAAGGCCTTTATCCGTTTAGTGGCACACCAAGAACATGATTTCTTTGCTTTTTTTATTACTTTGGTCACTAATACCAACTATTTTTACCAACAGGTTCAGCAATGTCAGGAGTAGATCCTACAAATTTTTCAAGCCTAAATGTAGTGTGATGCTCAGCTGAGCAGAGTTAGAGCAGGTTGTAGATATGCAATGTATATGTGTTTAGCCCATAAGAACAATTTTCCTCATGAAATAAACTGTGGCTGTGATCCCATTAAGAAGCTTAACCCCAACTCAATTTGCAATGTTTGTTTCTTCAGGTTCAAACTTAAGAGACCTTCACCTCATTCCAAAGGGAAAAAATTACTTTAATGTAGCAACATCAAACACCAAAATAGTTTTCGTTAGGTGAGGAAAACTCCCCAACACATACTTAAGTGCTGATTACAGTTGCAGTTAACTTGATTTTTGACATAAAAAACAGCACAGATCAGAGGGAGATAAATCTGTGCTTGCTGATTTATTTTTGACTTTCTGAGAAATTTTCTGTGGTGTCATCCCATCCTTAGAACAATGCAGTGAATATGAAATACAGTGGATGGTGATCATTTTGTTTTCACTGGGTTGCTCCAGCCCAGAGGTCAATGACACGGTAGCTGCTTGTTTCCAAATCATGGGCCAGAAGTGTGGCCATTATAATATGTGCGCTGCACGAGTGAAGTAGCAACTGACCTGGGATCTGTTTCATGCCACACCACTGGTCAGTAGTGTATATGTAAAATTAACAATGTGTAACAGGTTAATTAATTTGATACAAATAGAAATGAAACAAAATAAGTGAATACCTTGCTCTTTAAAGAAAACAATGTTAACATAAAATCTAATTGCAGCTTGTGACTAATTTGACATCCTCTGTAAAAAACGTCAATAATTTTACTAAACACAAGGACAGTGTTGGAGTACAAACAAACCAAGCAGGGGCAAAGGAGAAAACCTCTGCAAGCCCTGGTAAAGGGCTGGCGCATTCTATCAAGCACTATCTCAGGGTCCATTTTAACGCTCATTCATCTTTTTTGAGAGCTTACAACAACCTTCAAGCACTAATCGAAAACATATCAGATGTAATTCAATTAATTTTCAGTAACTGCCTGAAGTGTTACCGTATTTCATTAAGCGACAGAGAAAAAGAGAAATAGCCTCAATTAAAATGTGTTCTTGACAAATTCCTTTTGCGCACCTTACACTGTTCTCTTTCTCTCGCTGATAAATACTTCTACGCCACACAGAACACAGCCATTCCCTCTCACCGGCCCCCTCTCGTAACGACACTGTCCTCTGTCTGTCTCCGCCGGCCTCCCTCCTCTCTCGCTCACTTGTAGAGCAGCTGCAGCCGGCTGGTGTGGCAGTGGTTGCGGCCGATCTTGCTGTCGGCCTGGTAAAGGTTTGAGGAGTTGGAGAAAGACGGGGGGAGGGCGTGGTTCTCTGATGAAGGGATGGGATATCCAGGCGGAGGGAGGAGGGACTTGGGGTCGTTCTGCGACGACGGGGGCGGGGGGGTGCTGTGGTTCTGGTTCTGTGTGGAGGGTCGTCTGCGGGATCGCAGGGCCTGTCTTTCAGCCAGCTGGCTGCGCAGTTCAGACACCCTCTCTTCCTTCTGTAAGCCAGAGAGAGAGAGAGCGAACTTATGTGCTGTGCATACAGCCCCAATACACAATTACCAATATGTTTTTCCTTTTGTATATAGGATGTATACGAAACTTCAAAATTCACAATTATGTTTCTGCCATAAATTAGGCGTGAAGCAGATTCAATAGATTCATTTGACCCCATTCATCTGTAACTGTGTTATGACTACTAGCCTTTTCCTTGACAAATGACAGTTGAATGTATAGTCTTTTTTAACAGCCTGAACATCTTCATGTTCTGTATTGCCACCTACCCAATAACCTTTTAGAATCAAGATGAAATAAAAAATATTCATACTTTTGCCAGAAAACTAAAGTAAATGGAACTGCTGTTTGAGTTCTGATGAGGACTTGCTTCCCAGACACAGATCAGACGGAAAGAGAGACAGATGTAGAGGGAGAGAATGGGAGTGGAGAGGGAGAGAGAGAAAGAGGGAGATAGATCAAAAGAGAGTGATTTTGTCTGATCGCTAAAATCAACTTCAAGGTACTTAACCTGCATTGCTCCAGTATATATCCAGCTGTATAACTGGATACAATGTAAGCCGCTCTGGATAAGAGCGTCGGCTAAATGCCTGTAATGTAATGTATTTTGTTATTTTTCACGTTGTTGCTCACCTTTTTCCTTTACTTCTATTACTGTGTGAAACTGTATTGGGATGTTGCATCTGTTTTGACAATATAAATGTATGAAACTGAATTTAGAAGAGAAAGAGACAGAGAGAAAAGCAGGATAGATAGAAGGACAGAGAGAAAAAGAGTAGGAAGGGGGAGAGAAGGCACCTCCTGTATGATCTTCTGCAGTTCTCGGTTCTCCCTCTCCAGTTGGCGTGATTTTTCCTCATCGTTATTGTTTGTGGAGGAGCCAGTCTTCATGGTGTCCTGCTGTTCTGACTGCCACTCCCCTCGAGTGATTAATCTCCGCATCTAAATGACCATAGAGACTCATCAGCTCGTACTTCTACTATACCATAGAGAGACTTTGATAAGCCTGTGTAGCTGCAGGCCCACTGACAGTCTGAGCAGCCTGCATATCCATATGAACTATACAGAAAATCTAAAATCAATTTAATGGATCACACTCAAGGTCTCTGACTATGTGCACGTCCACAGGAAGACAGAGAATGATCCTCCTGTGGATCAACAGCATCTGATTAGTAGTTCTCAGATCCACCATGGCAACATAGAGCAACATACACAAATTCCTTTATAATTCTATCTACTGTACATTTAACATAAGGACTGCACATATACAGCCACATAAAACCCCAGGTCCAACTGTACACCACCATACCACTAAAACCAGCTTACAGTTTGAAACCCTACAGTCTTAACCATCCATGCTGAGCTGATCCATTTCTGATCCACCTGCACACCAAGCACAGAGCAGTACCTCTCAACTGATGTGTCATAATGCATCCACAGTCTACTCTGAAAAAGGAAACCAGTAATTCGGTTTCTATATAAGTATATGTACTGTATATGTAGTTTAAATACATTTTTTCAAGTGTCTCAAAATTATACACAGTGAATCCTGTGAATTAATAACACAATAACACAATGTGCTCTTCCACTCCGTCTGAAAATAAATCGCAAAATACTGAGTGCTCGTCACTGCACAATCACTCGATTTTCTTGGTCTCCATAGTAACCTGGCAACTCCTTCGGCGCGTTTCAGCCATAGAAAATAAATTGCAAGCAAAAAGTAAGCAGCCAGAAATAATGCTGCAACATTCACTAAAAGGGATTAATTCTTCAAATTGAATTTAAGCAAATTAGTTCTACCTTATTTTCAAAATGTTATTAAGTCAAAAGGATCCAAGGCGGAATAAGCATTCAGGTAAACAAAGGAAGCACAGGTTAGCTGTATTGGCTTAACTGCCTCTGCTTTCATTTGCTGTCTGTCACCTGACATTGTGTCATTTTCTGAGCAATCTAATGCAAACAAGGCATCTTATTTTAGCAGCTAGATGTACCTATTGTTAGAGGCGATCTAAAACTGAGAATGTTCAAAGGCATTTCACAACTGGCTAGCTTTTTCACAGTTTAAATGAACACATTTTAAATTTCATGCTCGTTGTATACTTGTGTTGTATCTATGGTTTGTATTAAGATAACTCATTTTTGCAATCTGATGAAGGATGGAAAATGAGAAAATAGGAGGTACTGTATGTCTCAAGGCCTTTCAATGTCGAAAAGCACTGGCAGACTGAGATAATATAGATTACATGATTCATTTCCACAATTAAAGCACACTGCAGACTGATCAATCCTAAAATCTACAGTTAGCTGCATTAGCTGATCGATGCCAATATGCAAGGCTACTATCAATCACCCTGCACAGAACAACACAAACAAGCAGAACAAGCATAAAACAAAGTGTGAATTAAGGCAGGAAAACAACGCTGGTATTATTCTGCTGACCACTGATGCTGTGTGCAGTGACTTGGACGCCTACCTTGGGAATGAAGAGCACAACCAGGGTGATGTAGACAGAGAAAACGATGGCCAGAGAGGCAAAAGCGAAGGAGGCATCCTGCTGAGAAGAGAGGATCATGGTGACTGGAGCCGTGATCATACACAGCACCTGAGAGAGGGAGAATAATAAAATAAAATAAAATCAAATAAAATAAAGAAATAATGAAATTTATGAAACAGCACATTTTAATTTCCGTCTTAAAATAATTTACAGTTCAGTGACATGCACAATATGGCATTTTAAGAGCTTATGTGTGGTGTAAGAATACTGTATAGTGTAAATATCCTGAATTACCTTGCTATATAATGGCATCTGTTTATAGCAATTCAGGATATATTTGGGGAAACAAGCGGACAAAATAACCACACACAAAACCTGAAGGGTGTACATGATTTAGCCGCTGCAAGCTGGTCAGCCGAATATTGGCAGAGTTCTCCTCTGCCATCACAGCAGTCACTAACTGATGAACACAGGGTAAGTGCTGCATGTGTCCACTCTTCACAGCGACAAGGCCACTCCATCAGCGCGCCGCACAAAATGAATCAGAGGCACAGGGGGACAGATCCAGGCAGCAGGGAGACTTACAGCCACATTGTAGATGGCCATTCCCACTGCTCTGTGGTCATTAATCTTCTCTGTCGAGACCGACTTGGTTTCATAAGCCAGGAATATCCCAAGCAGCAACAATAAGCCTTTGTATCCATACACCACCCCTAATGGACAGAACACAGAGGGGGCAAGACAGGGGGGAGGTATTAGGCAGTCACATTGTGTTCGGTTAATGCCAAGTCACTTCCTCTCCTTTGTAATGCACACACACTGTGCAGAGAAATATTGCCCTTTGACGATGGTACCTTTATTGAGCTGTGCGATTTGATTTTATGTTCATATCTTTGAGTACGTTATTACAGCACAATGCAAGAGATTTTGAGTACCTCCCAAGTAGGTTAAACGCAGTCGTTTCAACTGCTAAAACCCCTTCCTCAGCCACATAACAAATTGTTCCTTCTATTTCAAACCCTTGATAAAACATTTCAAGGTTACTGCTTCACTTTTGAAAAGCAAATTGCAGACATTCACTGGCAGAAGTCATCATTTTCAAAAATGTAATAGTATCATCACACCCTTGGCCCCTCCGTTTCGCCTAGCGATTTCAGGATGGACAGTTTTGTTTGCCCAGAGGAAAAATTAATCAGCGAGCCCTGCTGTCTCCTCTCCCTGGTACAGATAAAACTGGTGACTGTGCTGGTAATGCTCAAGGTCACAGCCCAGTGTCCAATGAATTCAAATACTGACCGCCAATGGAACGTACCGACTCCATCGACTGCAACAGAATAGTCAGGGAGGAGCCTGGATTTTATGGCACAGTTTATATATTCCACCCTTTTAGTCACTAATTTTGGCAATAGAGAGAGAGAGGAAAAGCTCGGGGGAATAAAAGTAGGTTACCAAGCCATGTGTTCATCTTCTCAGAACTGCAGTGCTCCAGGAGTGGCTGAATCAGAACATCCAAGTCCCCTTTCGGTGCCTCTTTAGTGAACTTCTACTCAGAGATAAGAAAATTTAGCGTAAGATACGCATTGGACATCAGTATTCTGCATCCACACATTGACAACAGTACCACAAACAGCACTGCACTGTGATACAGCAGTACCCACACACACATTACACCCACACGCGGGCTAGCGGTGACCGAAGAGCGCTGACAGAGACACAGCCGCAGACTGATAAAGAGGAATGGCAGTGATCACAGCACGGCAATTACACCAGGAGGACACAGACTAAACAGGTCCCAGGAGATAAGGAGAGGCAGCCACTGTGAAACCAGAATGTTAGAGGCAGCTGCGGTGGGGTCATCGCAAATTTAAGCCATTGGCTCTGATTGGTTTTCTTGTTATGGGGTGATGGGGGGTTATTTTTGTTTCCAATGTTCTTGTTTGCTTTCATACCATCATTGCTATTAATGCTACAGTTATTATTAACTGGATGTAGCTTAAATGTACTGTACATATTCTTATTGCCAGGTGTTGAACATTTTCACAGGATTTTATTAATTTTTATTTATTTATTTTTAGGGTGGGGTCACACCCATCCAATATAGTGATGTGGTTCATGCCAATCCAATACAGTATTTTTTCACTACAATGATTTCATGACTTCTCAAAAAGATAATCACCCAAAAGCCGTCAAGTCAATTACACTCACAATTACAGGCTGACAATTCATCCCAGTTCTGAAATTATAAACAGGAAATCCTTATTATCACT
The DNA here is from genome assembly GCF_013347855.1 of Anguilla anguilla. NCBI lineage: Eukaryota > Metazoa > Chordata > Actinopteri > Anguilliformes > Anguillidae > Anguilla > Anguilla anguilla. The sequence goes on from NC_049201.1 coordinate 65,685,152, forward strand.
GGTTCGTTTATTGTACTACTTTTCAGTTAGTGAGCGAACAAATGACACTGTTGCAAAAAAAGGTGTAACATTACGCCGACTGAAAATGACCTTAAGCAAATATGGCTACAACAGATGAGTGACTTTGGATGTCTTGTTTGTCTTTGATAATGGTCAGCATTCAAGTTTAATGAGCTTTGAATGGCTTCTCATCTCCTGTCAACCATTTTGGTGTTAATTTGACAGCTTCAAAGCTTTCCCCAGACACACAGTCAATTAGAGCGAGCCATCATAATATTACACAGACACAAAATCACAACCCATGGGTCAAATTTCAGCGCACCTCAACTGTGATGTGTAAAGGGTCCACGATTTGCCAGATCATTAGAGACAGGATGTCGATGGCCAATAACACCCCCACAGTGGCATAGAGTTTCCAGGGCTCCAGGTGCTGCTGGGATACAGGAGGACCAATAATCATTTTTATGCACCGTACAGCAACATACTACACAGCAAGCACATAATGAGCTCCTCTAAATGAGATGACCCGCAGAGAACAGTGTTGTAAACTAATGATCTTATAAAATATATTATTTCATATTGGTTGCATTAGATTAGTGTCTTTATAAATGGTGTGACCATGCTTCCCATGTGTAAACTGTTGCAATATTGAAACAACTTCTAAACAGCAAGTTTATTTAAGACTCCCACAGAAATGAATAAGGTAACTGGTAGTAATACGAACATACTGACAACACCAAATATTCCTCTTGACTGAAATGTGCATCAGGTCCTCTGCTTATGTGTTGTAAATTATTACATTACATTTATTTGGCATACGCTTTTATCAAAAGAGACATACAATAAGTGCATATCGAAGGTCATTGGAACAGAGGTTCAATAAGGTACAATACTCATTACGTAACAGTTATCCATAGCCATGGACACCATTAAGTCCAGTTCACACAGTAAGCATGAAGCTATATGCCAAATTTTTCAAACTTTTAGTTAGGACAGTACAATTATTCGTGAATTCATTCTGATCATGGTTTAGGTTTCCAAGATTAATGAAAAGTGATCGCCTGCGATATTGACCTATTGTTAGGATGCCTGCTCTGCTGTATCAACACAAGCGTTCCATTATGGTTCAATTATACTGAAAAGGGGGTGGGGGCCAGAATACCTTATATGGATTGAAAAACCACATCACACTTGGTAGGTCTATTACTCCGTATCTGTATGTGACGGCCCCCTTCAAATTTGGCCTCTCAAGTATGACATTTTTTCTGCCATAAGAAGGGACTTCAGATCCCGCCCCCTTTCCAGTACAATGGAAAAAGATCACCTCTAACTACATACACAGCTAAATCATAAATATAATGCTGTTATTGAACATGTGTATCACTGCCAGACTCGATTGTCCCGCCTGATAAGTTTACCTTTCTCTTCTCTTTCTTCTCATCCTTTTTGGTGAAGACGGTGTGAACCCACCAAATTTTTGTGAACATGCTTCCATAAGCAAGACTGAAGCCCAAACCCAAGAGCCACAGGCGAAACTGACAACAGAAACAGAAAGAAAGAAAGAAAGAAAGAAAGAAAAAGAAAAAAAAAATCAAAATGGTTCTCCATACAATCACAGGCTTCAACATTCTGGTCTTAAATACAGACACGTTATTTGTGCTTTTACAGCAGTCTACATTTGATGTTGATTGAAAGGTAAAGAGGCATAACGAAAGAAATAAAAAAAATCAGGGAACAAAAAGGTGAAGTGTAAATGACAACAGGGAAGCATTTGCACTCTGACTTAGAATGGTATACACAAGGGTAAAAACCGCACACAGTAGGGTGGAAAAGACATGAAGCCAACATGAGAGATCCATCCACAGCACTGGCCCAGTGCATTACCTGGCAAACCACAGGAAACTGCGCCCTATGAACATGGTGTCCATCAATCCCAAGGGGAAACACAGCAGCCAATGCCATCATACAGCCCACCGCTGTCATATTGTTCAGGTAAGGTTGTGAGTTTTGAATGTACCTGTAAGAGAGAAGGCAGGGGTGGGGTTAAACAGTGTAGAGTCACAGTGATTAGACTGGACAGCCAATTGCATTTAACCCTGTTTAAAAAAAGGCGAGTTCCTTGTCTAGCTACCTCACATTGCTGTTGTAGATGTTGAAGGTGAGACACACGATCCCCAGCAGGATTCCTAGCCCAGCAAACACCGATACAGAGATAAAGAGCTTCTGAGACAGGAACCTGAACTCCTCTATTACAACAGTCTGGTCTGCTGGGGGGCCGGGACCTGAGAAACAGGAAGAGAGAGGCTTATAAAGTGGTTATTTTAACAAGCCCACCAGAATCCTGACACAGTACACAACATATACTCAACACTGCCACAACAGTAGACCACATATACTCAACACTGCCACAACACTAGACTACATGTACTCAACACTGCCACAACAGTAGACCATATACACCCAACACTGCCGCAACAGTATACCCCATATTCCCAACGCTGCAACCACAGTAGACCCCATATACTCAACACAGCCACAACAGGAGACCAGACATACTCAACACTGCCACCAATGTAGACCCCATATACTCAGCCCTGCTACTACAGTAGATCCCATATACTCAACACTGCCACCACAGTAGACCTCATATACTCAACACTGCCACCAAAGTTGACCCCATATTCTCAACACTGCTAATAAGGTAGACCCCATATACTCAACACTGCCACCACAGTAGACCCCATATACTCAACACAGCCACAACAGGAGACCAGACATACTCAACACTGCCACCATAGTAGACCTCATATACTCAACACTGCCACCAATGTAGACCCCATATACTCAGCCCTGCTACTACAGTAGATCCCATATACTCAACACTGCCACCACAGTAGACCTCATATACTCAACACTGCCACCAAAGTAGACCCCATATTCTCAACACTGCTAATAAGGTAGACCCCATATACTCAACACTGCCACCACAGTATAACTCATATACTCAACACTGTCAGTTAACAGTGCTAGTGTCCATTTGTGTTGTTCCACAGTGAAAAGCTGTATCCGTATTTTTTAACAAAGTAAATCTGTCATGGTTTTAGCATCTGTCCTTTGAAGCGTAAAAATGTCACGATGATGGTATTAGTATATTTAGAAGTGTAAAACCATCAGAATGTCAGTGTCTGGAAGTCTTTATAACGTACAAATGTCAGGGTGCTGATGTTGGTGGAAAACGACCAGATGTTCGTACTGCTGGACAGTGTAATACTGACATGGGGTTGGTATCAGGGTGTTATGGTATGGTATTAAAATGTCAGATGTATACAGTAAATGTTGCATTGATTATTACAGAATGTCAGAGGATTAGACTGTAGAAAGTCGCAACAGAGAAAACTGTCAGAAAAGTGGAGTGATGAATGTGCGTGTGTGTATGTGTGTGCCCACAGCCCACAGCCTCCTGTCAGTCAGTGGGTATGTACTGTTTAAACCTCTCTCTGTCCTTGATGAAGGAATCAGGACAGGGTGTTACCATGGAGACCAAGCTCCGTAACGGTTGCCACGGCGATGGGAGGAGAGCTGAGCCGCAGTGGTTGTCAGGGGCGACCAGGGAGAGAGAGAGAGCGAGTGAGGAAAGGGGGCACAGTGTGCATGAAGAGAACAAAATTAGAGAAGAGTTTAGTGGGGACAGGAAGGAGGTGTGGGACGATACGTGTGTGTGTGTGTGTATGTGTGTGTGTGTGTGTAAGTGTGCATCTGTGTGTACGTGTGTGAGTATGTGTGTGTGTGCGTGAGTGTGTGTGTGTGTGTGTGCGGGTGTGTGTGGGTGTGTGTATGTATGTGTGTGCGCATACGGAGGAGTGTTAGGTTTTCTTTTTTGAGACTCTGTAAATTAGGCACTGTTGATTCACTCCACAACTTCCCTGACCTCTTTAGCAATTCATTTGGCCTGAATTTCAGAGCACCAGGCAAGGGCATCATGCAATGTCATCTCTACAGAGCAGAGACTGGTCGGCCCTGCCAGAGCAGCTTTAATCAGATGTGGAGTCGGACGCTTGCCAAATGCTGTCCTGTGACCCTTCAGCCAGCCGAGTGTGAACGAGCTAGAGGTCAAGCGTGCTGCCTGATCTGGAGCAAGTAACATTCCCCCGCAGAAGCCAATGTTAAACTGACCCACATCCAAGTCATTTTCTGTAAATTTCCAAAATGAATAGATTACAGTCCTATTTCAGCCTAACTGTTTCAAACCGAATTCATTTAGAAAGTGAACGAGCTCACATGAACATCCGACATCCTGTAAATGCAATCATGCCATGGAAGAATTTGATGTAATGAAGCTGGAATCTCTGCAGACACACTAAGCTCTGGGAGGTGAAGCCAAGGAAAAAATGTGATTATTACGATCATCATGCTTATGATTATCACAATGATTTTACTTGTGTTGTACATCTCATACGCAAATCCCACAGTAATCTAATTATTCCTACTGCTGCAGTAAAATGCACAGTGGACTGTAGTTGCCAAAGAAATAGCTCCATACAAAACACCCATAACAAAAGGCATCAATAGCATCAAAACGTAATAACCTGTAATATCCTGTTTCAGTAATAACCTGATGAGCAGTGCGGTCCTGGAGGGTGTCCTTAAATGCTCTTTGGTGCAGAATCAAATTTTAGTGGCCTGCTGAGAGGGGCGTGTATGTGCAGATCCAATCGCCAGCTGGTCACTGATGCCTTGTATTAGTCAGTGTGTACAGTATTAAATATCAGCATGGGGAATGAGGCTAAGTTGGACACTGTACAGGGCACAGCAGCGACTCAACCACCTTACTCTCCTGAAGCCTCCCCTCATTTTCAGCTATACAGCTGGTTCAGTTCCAGTTCCTCATACATTACAAAGCTCTATTATAAACATGTGCGTATACTTTGGGGAAGTGCATAATGTGACAGCACTCTCAAGAAAAATGCAGTTGTCAGGAGTTTATACACAGTTATGTGCAGGTGAGTTATTTAAGGTGCAATCAGCACATTTTAGGACATGCTTTTGCAAGTCATATGGAGAGGAAATAAATATCCTACTCACATGAGACCTATCAATCTATATGTACCTGTTTCTACACACACATACACGCAAACACACACACAAACCCATACAAAAACAAACCCATATGCAGACGCACACACACACACACACACACTCACATATGCACATTGTTTCAGTATCTAAAAGCCTTATTGACCATAGAAACAGTATGCACCAACAGAATTAGGAAGAAAGGGGAAAGATGGACACAGAGTAAAACAGACAGAAAAGTAAGACAGCTGATGGGTGGAGCCAGTAACCAGGGAGATGAGCGATCATCCTGTCTCACCTATCCACTTGTCATTTCCATACCAGGACAGATTTCCTTTAGTGCTGTCATAGTACCCAATCTTCTTATAGCTGCCTCCTACACAGAGAGGACGAGAGGCAGTGAGTTAGCACATATACACGCTGAATGACTGACATGACGTTACAGGAAAGGAGCACTATACTCAGACAGCACAGTTAAATGGAATAACAGTGAAGTAGGACAGACGGAGACAGACAGATGAGAGAGAGAGAGAGAGAGAGGGACAGAGGGAGAGAGAGAGAAAGAGAAAGAGAGAGAGAGAGAGAGAGAGAGTGACAGAGGGAGAGAGAGAGGATTCTCTATTGCGGGGTATTGTCTTCTTAATCATCATAAATGCTTGGAATGATAAAAATCCAGCATAAAACTTTCATCCTTAAATCTACAGCATTACACTGCAGGTCCAGGTAGAGTTCCTACCCCATGCTAGGCATATTGTGCATAATTGGGTCACTGATCCATGTATATTACCAAAATATAGTCTAAAGCTATTGCAGATCCACCTAAGGTGAACATATTTTCTTCTGTAATGGTCTACTCCATAGGTACTGGAATTCATTAGCTCAACAAAGACAAATAGTATAGCATTTCCACTGCAAAAACCAGCAGTACTCCAATTAGATTCCAGACTTGAGGTCAACAACATCATAAATCAGCCCAACATTATTTATTTGCCATGGGTTGGACAACACTGCCAAACAGACAGAATGCTGGTTCACTGTCCAATACACAAAGCAGAGAGGGGCAGTAACCAAACACAGACTCAGTGATGGGAACATGGGAACCAAAACAGGAGAGCCAGTACGTGCCTAGGGATTGATGAGCCACCATCACAACAGACCTCCTAACATTTCCTTTCTGAGTGCTTGCAGGTGTGTGACCACCGGTACTTTAGTAATTTGATTCCTATCAATTTCTTGCGCTGTGTCATTGTTCAGCAGTTTGTATATACTTAGCAGCATGTTAAAACACTTGTGTGCCAATTGTTGCTCCTTCCCTGGAGTTTAATTGTTAAAATTGAACACAGTGGCTAAATTGAGCAGTTTCAGGCAGGACACCAGAATGATGCAGGTTTAAAGCTCTGGGAGTTGCCCTGCACAAGCCTGTATGCCATGTAAATTGATTCATGAGTCATAATAAGTATATAAATTAACCAGGAGTGAGACATTAGTATATTAAGTGATTAATAAATCATAAATAAATTATTTAATCAGAAGCCTGTCTGCTCTACTTTGGAAACATTACACTTTTTGACATGCAGACACTTTAAGAAATAAGGGCAGGGAAATATGAATATTATAGGAATAATAAATAATAAAAAACTTAATTTTATGAGAATAAGAATGGGTGCTTAAAAAGCACCTAAAAGTAGCAAGAACATCAGCTGAAAAGTGCAAAGACTATTTCATAGGTTTTAGAGGCATTCTAAAAACAACTGTGCCAAATTTGAAAAAAGATGCATGAGAGCCTTTTGGTGAGACTCCCAGCATTTCATTAAATATTCAGAGAAACATAATAACATTTTATGCATGTTCACTAACCTCATAATTCTATTCTGGGAAAAACATGACTTCTCTCAGATAAAATGGCTGTTTCAATGACACTGCATAGTTTGGGGTCTGTGCGTAAAATACGCTTCAAACCATTATGAGTGTGGTGTCTACTGAAGGTCCTCAGGTTTATAGCATTTGCTCCATTTTAGGCCTTAATTAGTGAGCTGGAAAGACAGGTGGCTAGGCTAAAGTGTGGAAGATCAGAGCAATAACAGAATCAGAACTGTCCATCTATAGGGCCTGACAGCATATTCTGTCTATAAAGCCAGCTTTCTTTGAAGGGATTTGCACGCCTACGGTAATACTCTCAGAGCTTACACTTTCTTGAAAAATATGCATTCATGTACCCAGAAATGCAATAGCATGTGCACACTGAGATAAATTTAAAACACTTCAAGGGGGTTGGACACACGGTGTGGAACCTAGCAGGTTTATATCTTAGCCCAATTTCTGTAAAAAGAATCAGGTAGATGTACTGCCATTCCCACTGGACCAGCTGAGTTTCACAGTAGGGCTAGTGCCCTAATCTATTTCTGTACTACAGAGAGCCAGGCAAAGAGCCAGTGGGATATTTGCAAAACTTCCCTTGTTACCTTGTTCTACAGAGAAACCACAACTGATAACTGATACAGTGGCACCTCCATGCAATGGGCTCATTCACATATCACATGTCAATGTTTATGGAACTTGTGGCTGAATAGAGGGGTGATATGTTGCCATGCGTCATCCAGTGGGGGCGACACATGGTGACAATGGTTAAGGTGAGTTGTGATCTCCTTTGAGAAGTTCTTCATTACTGAGCAGTAACTCAACAAAATATGCGCTCTGTGAGAAAAAGGATTTGCAGTTGAGCAAATAAAATTGAAACAAGACAAGATGGAAGAGTACCTTGCAGTTGCTCAATCAGAGTCCAAGCCATTCTCGAACCCTGGGCGTCAAATACCACATGACCCTGAAAAAAAAGAAAAGTAAGAAAAGTAAGAGACAATCAGTGTGTTTTTTGTGCTACTCTCAATGTTTATGGTGCTGCACTGCTATGTCAGGGCAGTCATTGTGTTTTCTCTCTCACTCTCTCTCTCTCTCTCTCACTCTCTACATTGTGCCTTTGGTAAACTCTCCAAGCACTTTCAAGTACTCACAGACACTCCCTCAAAGGAACTGGTGTTCAGCGCCCTGTATATCTCAGCAGTAATGTCACGGTTGTTGTAATTGAAATCCTCCAGTCTCCGTCCCTTGACTTTTAGCGGGCCTACAGTCTTATTGAGGGCCAAGGCCAGGGCCCACACAGCATCGTATGCCAGGGGCGCCTCCTGGAAGCCCCCAGTCTCCTCTGGGTTCTTCCCTCCCAACCGAGACATCAGCTGAGCCAGGAACTCTTGAGAAGTCTGAATGAAGAGTATAAAAGTGGCTTATATTACTCTCGCGTTGATGTCTTTCTGGAACCTCATCAGTTATACTGCTGCAAGTGGATCTGATACATCATTTATCTGCAGAGAACATGTGACATAAGACAAATGACCAGCCAGAAGGAGGCGTTGTTTACTTCTACAGCCAACTGATCAGTGACCTTAATGCCAGCGGCTCAAATATACTGCCTGTCTGAATTGCTGACACCAATTGAGCTAGTGCTTTAGTGATTAGGGAACTGTAAGATAAACCAATGAGATTCATCTTTGAAAACTGATTTGGACATGGCTGTAGCACAATTTTAAGAAGGTACTTAATCAGAACTGTTTCAGTAAATATGGAGCACAGTAATAAAAGCAAAAATTAAAGTACAGGCTCTGTAAATCTGAAACCTGTCAACTTCCTTCCACCGCCTTAAAACAATCTTCCAACAGTGTGCATCACAGCAAGCCTCCTGAGTAGGATGTTTATACCTCTAAATGTTCTTGGCACCAGATGGTATTGGGTCAAAATATCAAGGGGAGGAATTTTCTATGTCCTTGAACAAAGTACACATTATCTGATTTGCTTGTGCAAAAATCAAGTCTTATTAAGAGGCCATAAAACAGAGAAGAGAAATACAAAATTATTGAACTAAGTGGTTATTTATAAGCATGTGTCAAACAAAGACAATAATTCAATCCTAAACCAGTTGCATGGATCACCATTTTGTCTTTCACTTCGACAGAAATTAATGCATTTTTTTCTTCATAGACATAATTTGGATGGAGAATTCTTTTTGGTGAATTCTGAAATGATTTAGTCATAAGTCAAAATTAAGAGCAATGGTTGAAAGAACAGCCCAATTTAAAATAACATCACTATGTCTCCTCCTCTTTCAGGGTGTATCCAAAGATGTCAGTTAAATGTGATGACACGTACAATTACAGTTTTGAGACTGTTGGTTTCTACTTGTTCTGTATGATTTCACACCAGCCTGAAAATAACTCCAACAGCTGCACAGGCTTCCTAGTCTGTTAATCACATGGCTGTGGGCAGAAGCTTTCGTGATGCATCAAAATGACTGCAAACTGACAGAGAGCATGGGAAGTTGTCTAGTTAAGAGGCTCTGACTCGACTGAGAGTGGCAATCAATTTCACCATTACCACTTGGCAATATTAGCAGTAAAATAACAATAATTGATCTGACGAGAATCTGCCACAATAAAAATTGCTCTCTTTGCCACTTCATTAATCATTATCTTTGCACAGTCCAAATTGCACTACGATGTTAAAGTAACATTCATAAAAAACGAGGCGAACGAGAGGTCACCAGGTTTGACGCCCCACGGACAGTCTCGGGGTTGAGCATGACAATCTCCGTGGTGACATGCCCCTCTACAGCCTCTGTCATGTTCTCCACAGTGCAGTTGATGGCCGGATCTTTAATCTTGAACCAGTTGTCTGCATACCAGCCAATCAGAAACCACACATACTTCTTTCCATAGAGCTTCTCTTTAAAAACCTGCCCAAGGAGAAAAAGAGAACAACAAATGAATGCACAGACATAGAGTACTCAATCCATTAAAAAGTCCCTAGATTTTTCATACAAGAATATCTTTTTTTAATCATACCAAATAACCACACATACACTACATGACCAAAAGTATCTGGACACACCTTGGTCTGTGGCTGTTTTTCATGGTCTGGGCTAGGCCCCTTAGATCCAGTGGCAAATCTTAATGCTACGGCATACAATCACATTCTAGATAATTCTGTGGTTCCCCAAAAGTTTGGGGAACCCCCTTTCCAGTTTCAGCATGACAATGTCCCCGGGCACACAGCAAGGTCCATATATAAATTATTTTGTTGAGAACGGTGTGGACAAACTTGACTTGCCTGCACAGAGCCCTGACCTCAACCCCATCCAACACCTTTGGGATCAATTGGAAAGCCAACTGCGACCCAGGCCCAATCAGTGTCCAACCTCACAAATGATCTTCTGGCACAATGGAAACTAATTCTGGCAGCAATACGCCAACATCTAGTATAAAGGCTTCCCAAAGGTATGGAGGTTGTTATAGCAGCAAAGGATGGACCAACTCCATATTAATGCCCATAATTTTGGATGCAATGTTGGATGTCAGGTGCCCAAATACTTTTGGCCATGTAGTGTAGAAAAAAGATAGTGGTGTTGCAATGGGTTTACTTTCCATAATTTTATTTAACAAATATAGAAATAATTAATTTTCAGAAAAAGTGTGAAATAGCTGACCTCACAGAAGACTTTCCTGGCTTCAGTCTCATAGAAGAGGCCCACAATAATTCTGGCATCTTGACGCTACACAATCAGCATGGGGAGAAACACACATCAAACATGACACAGAATATATACGACACACACAGGACATGGAGAAGCATACATCACTAAGATTGGAATTGTTGAGCGAGGTTGCGAGCTGTAGCGCTGTTATGTTCAAAGTAATCGCCGTGTATTGCCCTGCAAGCCAGGGCCTATAACGTAGTGCAATATATATAACTGCACCAATAAATTCCACCGTGTATTATAGCAATTCCCAGAAAATCAAAACTGCTGCATGGTCAGCACATTGAAGATTACAAACAAAATCAAAAGATACTGCGCCCAGCAACACAGATTACAGACGTCATGTTCAGAGTGAAAATGTACTGATGAAAGCACTAGCTCTAGTGCACGCTTCTCCAACATGACAGATTGACACTCAGAAACACTTTGTGCAGTGAAAGTGGGTTTTCTTCCAATGAGGGATTGTCTTACAGCAGCCTGGAAGCACCTATATCTTTCTCATTTTCTGAGAAACAAGCATGTTTCATTTGAAATATACTGTAGTTGAATGGAAGGCAACACTAGACAGGACATACATTTTAACTACAGATTCAGTTGCCACTCAATATTTAAAAAATTATTAGAAGTTACCCCAGAGCTGTATATGATGATGCATGGTTAATGATTGGTTTGGGTGATATAGGCTGATTTCAAAAGGCACTTCAATGTTTAGCAGCATAATAAAAAGTACCAAAAATCAAATATGATGCAGACAGGCCATTAGGTGAAGTTGCTTCAAGGAATATAACAGATACATACATCAGAGAGGTCAGGAGCAAGAAAGCATTGAACTCAGACTTTACTCTATCAGCGCTAACAGTTGTCAAAGGCTTCAATAGCAAAGTGAACCCAGACGGATTGTATTAACAACCAGAAACACAAGCGAAGAAACCTGTCAGCCATTTTAAATAAACTTCCCATGATGACTTCAGGACATATTTATTGGTTTCACTTGCTATTTTTGTGAATTAAATGATTAGAGACACTTGCGGTGAATCGAGCAGGATGAGGCAAAGCTGTCCAACTGAATTTGAACACGAAAGCACCTTGAGGTTTTTGACAGCCACGGCAGGGTCAGTGAGGAAGCTCTGTCTCACGCTGATCTCTATCCCAGCCTCCTTCACTCTCTGCTCCAAATCATCCAGAGTCTGTACGTAAAGGAGACAGCAAGAGATAAAAGGAGAGTGCGTGCGCATGATACAGAGAGTGTGAGGAGGACAAAAATCATATGATAGAGAAAGAGTGTGCCAGGGAGAAAATGAATGTTAGAAATGGAGAGAGATGTGTGTGAGAAAGAGAAAATGTGCGAAAGAGAAAATGACTATTATTTGAGAGACTGATTACTTTATCAGAATTTCCAACATTTCAAATATCATACTGCCATACTCACCTCGATTGTAATAAAATGTCTAACAACAGTTAAACTATACTGAGATATGAATGACTGTTGCAAATTGCACTGATCTTCTGCTTTTTGCTGCAGTTTCCATGAAATATATTTTGGGTGTAGCCTAGTTTGTTTTTCTCATGACATGTTCTGTACTCTTGACACCCACATATTTTCATTTTACAAGGCTACAAATCTGTACAATTTTCCAGCCACTGTCACCATATGGTTTCATGAAATACAGTCCTTTTCTATCATCTATCAATGCTCTGGTCAGGCCACCGTAACCCTGTCATCATAAGAAGAGATGACACTCATACCTTTAGCCTAAGTCACAGTGCAGTATGAAGCTAAAGAACTTGGGGCTAGAACACTGGCATGGTGTTATAAAAGTAAAACCTGTTTTGTTTGCCTTTCATGGCAGATATTGTAAAAACAGACGACTGCTTTTGTAAATCTACTCATTACAGTATTTGAAAGGTGAAGGTAGCAAGTAAAATGGTGCATTTATCCCAGTTTCTAAGTGCACTGCAAAATTCTTTGCATAATGTAAATTTAATAGTTGAGTGAATGCTGATTAAAGTCTGGGCATAATGGCACATAATAAAGGGCACACTACATACACACAATGCATGAACTTGTGCTCACTGGGCACTTAATTCAGAAAAACAAAGATAAATTGCAGGAAAAAGTGCTAACTGACCGAAGTGAAAACCTCAGTCGTTTGTTGGATGGTGGCAATTTTGGTCCATTTCCACTTCTGGAAGAGCTGCACACGGGTGGGGTTGTGCAGGGTGGCCGAGGGGTGCGTGCGGAAGAAGGTGGGAAAGCGCTGTCGATTGGACAGTGCTGGAGAGCTGGAGCCATAGGACAGCTATGAGAGGAGGAGCGTACAGTAAGAACAGGAGAACAGTGTGTTTAATCCTTTTTTTCTTACCTTCTCTTTAAACTGCTCTGACCTACCAAAGGCTCGACAGCACATGGAAACCAGGCTCCCTCTAGTCATCTTAAATTATTACTAGATTTACCAGGCATTTGTATATTTTTCTGCTTGCATTACCACAATGTTAACCTGAAACTAATTATATTTTACAAGGCTACAAATCTGTACAATTTTCCAGCCACTGTCACCATATGGTTTCATGAAATACAGTCCTTTTCTATCATCTATCAATGCTCTGGTCAGGCCACCGTAACCCTGTCATCATAAGAAGAGATGACACTCATACCTTTAGCCTAAGTTACAGTGCAGTACGAAGCTAAAGAACTTGGGGCTAGAACACTGGCACGGTGTTATAAAAGTAAAACCTGTTTTGCACATGGAAACCAGGCTCCCTCTAGTCATCTTAAATTATTACTAGATTTACCAGGCATTTGTATATTTTTCTGCTTGCATTACCACAATGTTAACCTGAAATTAAATTCCTGATCTTACGATGATATTTTAAAGAACTTTGTATTACGCTGCCATCAAACTGGACATATGTAACATGGCACATTGTGGACAGCAGTGTATCGATGAGGGTAAGGACCTGGTAACCTAAAGGTTTCAGGTTTGATTACTGGGCAGAACACTGTTATCGTACCCTTGAGCAAGGTACTCAACCTGAATTGTTTCGCTATATATTGAGCAGTGTAAATGTATACTATGCAAAAAGAGCTGTTTAAGTTTCTATGGATAAGCATGTCTGCTAAATTCTAAGAATGTAAATGTAAGGAATGAGGCATTGGCTATTTTACTATTTGTCATGTACTGTATTTTTTAATGTGTGCTATCAAGTTTCTCTTGGTCAAACTGGGTTTTGCCTGGATAAATAAAAGTTAAAAGCAAAATGAAGAGACCATCTGAAACTAAGCGTTATTGATTCATAAAAAATGCATTGTACTGTACACTTCAGAATGGTGCAGTGTATTACCTCAATTACTTCAGTACAAGCCTGTAATTCCCATAGTTACAGTATATATATATATATATATATATATATATATATATATATATATATATATATATATAAAACGTGATTATGTCAATTGCCCTAGATAAGAACTGAAAATTACAATTTATCTTAGATTCTTGGAAAAACTATAATTAGTATATTAACTTATTGTAGTATATTAATTGTATTATCTATATAAGTATAATAAGTTTTAATCCCAGGAAAGCCTTTAATTTATTTGACAAATCAAAGATCAACCAACCAAAAATGGGCAAACAAGCCCCCACCAGGCCCAAAAATAAATGCTTGGCATGTCCATCCAACCCTTTTCTGTGGCTTTCATTTTTTTCCTCTGGGCATACTCTTGTTTCCCGTTAATTAAATCACAAGCCCTGATGAGAAATCACGCGTAAACGCAATTAAATCACAGATATCCGAGGGTGAATCGCAGGCATTCTTAATTCTTGAGTGCACGCAGATACACTGTAAACATCAATCAACCGATAAAGAGCGACACGGCCTTTAGAGAGATTAAAGAATTAGTTAATGCACTCTGCGGTGCAGTCAGGGCCTGACCGTGCCTGTGCGCTAAGTGCAGGTACAGTACGAGGGTGACATTGGCGATTGATGGGAAAATCAAGCAAAGCACTTTCTAAAAAAAAATACAAGAGCAATATTTTTGTCGCGGAGCATTTGCTGATTTGTTTCAATTTGCCTAACTAGAAAATGGTACGGATATCAGCTCCAAAATGCTGCTCTCAAAGTCCTCGAATGAAGGAGTCCCCACACTGAAGCAGCTCATTTAATTCTCAGCAGCGTGCAGCTCAGCATCGGCTGCCCCCTCAGATCAAACAGACAACGACGTGAGCAGCTTTCGCGCTGCAATTGTTTTGGAGCAGAAAGCCAACTGAGCATTCTCCAGAAAATCCCTTTATCTAGGTTTTGTGCAATTCTACATATGCAAACATATCTTTATTGGTAATTTTGATTGACTTAACTTAAGTAATTGGATTTTTTTGTTTGTTTGTTTTTCAATGTGCATTGAAGGTTCTCAACTGGCTGTATTTACTCTCAGTTTCATAAACTAAGAGGTACAGTACTAAATTCAGTTCAAAACTCCAAATGATAAAACCATAATACTCACTTGAAAATGCAAAATGGAATCAATTTTTGCCATTCCCGAGAATTGCATTATTGAACATATAGTATAAGGTTAATGAATGACACCGACAATGTGTGTTAAAAGAACAAAATAAGGTGTCTACAGAAGATTGTCTTACATACCACCTGGTTTTCTGTAGTCTATGGATGTATCAACCAGGTAATTTTCTTAAAGCAAATTTTTTATTTTTTCTCCCTCATGTAAATATGAATTTACACACAACATTTTTTGCTTAAAAAAATTCTAATAATTCAGCCTATTTCTAGAAGAACAGTTTTACTTTTGAAGCAGCAATAATAATAATGAGCATTGTTGCTGTGCATTTTGGGTTTAAATTAAACAAATTGTTAACAAACTCAGGTAGTCAGCACTATAAACAACTGATGCCCATTACTAGCTAAGCTCTTGTATAGAACTATAAGAACGGAGTTTATTGTACATTTTTACTTCAGCTCTATTAGACAAATAAATGTTTTTTATTTTTACTGTCGAGTTAAAAACAGACTGGGCTCAAAAATCGATTAAAATAAATTGTATGCTTTGGTTGGGAGTGCTTTCCTCAAATGCTATCCATTTCACAATTAATTTTCTGTGCAGGTTTCATTACTGTTGGTAAATGGGTTTACATTTCCATTATTCCATTGTACATTTCCATTTCTAAACAATATACCACATTACCGAGTCTTCATGTTAATGATATCACTTATTCAAAATTTTTTGCATTTTCTCTTGGGGCAAGCAGTACCTCAGTTTCCCAGAATTAAGATACATTAATCCGCAGTATCACAACATTGCATCTCAAACCAAATCACTACATATGCCACACTTCTTTGCAACCTGAGTAAGCAATAATTAATTAGAACAGACTATAACAAAACAAAAAACTAATTTAATGCATCTAAATTTTAAGTACCTAAAATGGATATTTCCGATAACTTTTTGTTAATTCAAGAACAGCTAAAATCATAGCTTTATGGTGAATTTATACCACTCATATTGGCTTTTTTTAAGTAGTGTAAATATTGACAGACTACTGCAGTTCTGTTGTTGGATTCTAAAAACTTGAGCCTGATTTCTTATATAGGACCACATTCAGAAGTTTTATACCACAGAGAAAGCCGAGCTGAACAAGAAGCCAATGATAATCATCACACCCACAGGACAACAAATCTAACAAATAAGACATGCATCCATAGCAAAGAGAATGCAGAGACAGAGACCATCTGGGTGACAATGTGAGATACAGTAGTTGGAGGACCTCATAGCACAAAGCTCTGAAAGTACTGACAGAGAGGAGGAGTAAAGAGGAAATTACCACAATGAGATTCCACATCCGCGCCGCCTCTGCCACCAGCGTGGAGACTGAGCTACAGCCGGGCATCAGGACGATCTTAATGGGCTCTGTGTACAGCAGGTCATACAGCAGCTTGGTGGCCTCCCCTGGATCGCACTGACAGAGACAGAGACAGAGGGAGGGACAGGACACAGTGATTACAGGTTCACTACCAACCAGAAGAAAGAGGCCCTCTGTGAGACACTTCACAGAGTTGGGCCCGCGACCATACAATCAACAATAAATCAGGAGAATGGGATGGAGACAGAGGGGCTTAACGGCACAAATACACTGGGAATACAGGGCAAGATTATAAGCCATAAACCTGCTTTGTGGGCAGAATTGTAGCTCAGATTATAGCTCTGGTCAGCTTTAGCATCAATGTAGCATTACACAGGACATTATCCAGGAATCCCAAGGGTCACAAATGCCATTTTCCCTGACTTGGCACACAATGCCCACTTCCTCAAACCCCACAGGATGAACTATATTAGGAAAATCGTTCATCCCTGTTGTTGCCCATGGTTTTGTAATATTCAGGGAGTGTAAAACTGGGGATAAATCCCCCAGGGGTGGAATATCTGACATTGATTTATGATACCAACGTCATTGCTTCATTTGTCATGTGCTCTTTGCTATACATATTTTACAAAACCGTCGGGAGATCAACGTTCATGCCAGAGCCAGTGAACAGCCATTAAAGAGCTATTACTGTCATCTGAAGTATACCTAGAAGCAGGGACATATTGGACATCACAAAGATCAGGATTGTACATTATGACATTAATGGATCAGCATTGTTTCAGTACCTGCCCAGAAACCAAAACTTGGTTGACTTTGGAAAACAAAGCCCTGCCCAAGCCTATAAAATAAGGACCCACTGCTTCTCTGCCAGCCATTCCATATCAAAGGGTGACTGAGGCTTGGTCACAGTACACAAGGTCATGCAACCACTTTCCTACAGAGGTGACCCTTATGACAGAGAACACATCCCTCCCAGCCCAGTAAAGAAGAGTCCCTCACGCTAATGCATTGGGATACCATGTCTGCATAGCAAAACCCACTAGGTCCAACTGGCCAACCTGTTCAGCATACGGGCAAACAAAAGGCCCTGTTCTGCATTCACTGCCGCACACAACTCCAGCTGAGGACAAACATGGCATCTGAGCAGTCGATTCAAGTTAATAATGACTAATTGTGCCTCAAGCGTCCCGCAAAGCCGTCTCCAGGACCTTTTTATTCAGCCTGCATCCGACGGGCCATGACACATCCGCGATGATTCAGGAGCGAGGCGGAGAGGACGCTCGCACGAGGTCCGGCTGGCTGTGGCCATTAATCGGATCTGCGAAACCGTGATTTCAGTGACAGGAGTGCTCTGTTCCAGGAGTGCTCTGGTCCTCTGGTGTCGGCGGCTGTTGTGGACGCTGTCTGTGCAGCTGCTCCATCGTGGAAGTGAACGGACTATGAGGCGACATGCGTGTCCGCGCACGGAACATCTGGACAGCCAGGGCCATTTCTACGCCCTCCACTCACTGGGCGACTGCGCGGCGTAGGTGCCATCTCCGTAAGAAACGTACAGCAAGATCCATTCTGAGGTCCACAGAAGTGTCACATCTGATAACTGTCGTCAGAACAGAAGCAGAAACTGCCCTGATTCCGCTCCATCAGTGTCAGCTCAATATGGTCTGTGGTGGAACTGGATAATGATGTCCTGATCCAAGTTTTTTTCTCCCGATCTGATCCGAGTACAGTAACACTCAGTATTGGATGATCCCTATCCGATACAGATATTTTTTTGTTATTTGTCTTTTTAATATTAATCAACAGCTGGCCAACATGCAAGAACATACTTGGCTTAAAATCAGCAAAACAATTCAGGCAAGATAAGCTTAAACAAATTTTACAGAAAATAAATAATTGTGTTTGAGAATAAATAGGTACACAATATGGCTGGCTGTATTTTTTTTTTTTCTTTGATGGTCTCCAAATGCACCATTAACTAATGGTAAGCAACAGACTCTGAAACTGGGTGATATGGCCAAAACATATGATATTTTTCAAATTATAGACAGTATGACAGGATTTGATTTTCTAACGTAAATTTGAGAAATAAGCTGAAAGCCAATTGTATAAAAAAGGATCAATCAAAATAATAATCAATTTCACTGTTTTTATTGGGACCATGAACATTGAACTAGGGATGTCCCAACCCAATCCATGGATTGGTATCAGCTTCCGATGCGACCATATTTTGTGGATTGGATTTCGGTTAGGACACGCCCGATCTGAATCCGATCCTGTCTGACACTACAACATTTAATATGCATATTAATTCTTGCCTGTAGCAAAGCTTCGCCTCCATACTTTCTGACTCTGTTTACGTCAATTGCCTGAATGCGGCATCACTCAGTGAACAAGCACTATTCATTCATAACCACGAATGAGGCTGTTGTTTATGAAACAAGGTGGTATCTGCTATGGTGTGGAACGTAAACCAAGTCCAAATGCTGCCCAATGGCCACTTATGGGAAACATTTTCAATGCCAGTGTTACTAGGGGCACAGCTGCTTGTAATACAATGAATTGGATAAAGCATCTGAGGGAATACCGACGACTCTCCGCAGTTGTTAATTTTAGCTTTTATTGGAATCTTCTGGCTTGATGATAATGCTTATACACCACTTCAAGGCAGGTCTCCAGCACCCCTCGCAACACTGACCAGGAATAAGCAGGTATAGATAATGGATGGATGGGTTTTTGTATATTAGCTTAACATTTGCATGGTGCACAAAGGGCCTTTTGTTTACTATCCAATTTCTGAATGTTATTCAACATTTCACACTGAAGTGGAAATGTCTAGAAGCAACAACAGCTCAGCCGCAAAAAGTGGTAGGCCACACAAGCTCACAGAATCGTTTGTCCTTGGTTGCAACACAGAATACCGAGTTCTAGACTGCCTCTGGAAGCAACATCAGCACAAGAACTGTTTGTCGGGAGCTTCATGATATGGGTTTCCACGGCCAAGCAGATGCACACAAACCAAAGATCACCATAAGCAATGCCAAGTGTCAGCTGGAGTGGTGTAAAGCATACCGCCATTGGAGCAGTGTAAACGCGTTCTCTGGACTAATTAATCATGCTTTACTATCACGCAGTCTGACATACAAATCTGGGTTTGGCAAATGCCTAAAAAACACTACCTGCCTAAATGTATAGTTCCAACTGTATAGTTTGGTGGAGGAGGCATAATGGTCTAGGGCTGTTTCTAATGGTTTGGGCTATGTCCCTTAGTTCCAGTGAAGAGAACATTAATGCTAGACCATACAATGACATTCTACACAATTGTATACTTCCAACTTTGTGGCAACAGCTTGTGGAAGGCCCTTTCCTGTTTTAGAATGATAATGCCCCAGTGCACAAAGCAAGGTCCATAAAGAAATGGTGGAAGAACTTGACTGACCTGTACAGAGCCCTGACCTCAACCCCTTCAAACACCTTTGGGATGAATTGGAACACCAACTGCGAGCCAGGCCTATTGCCCAACATCAGTGCCCAGACCCTCACTAATGCTCTTGTGGCTGAATGAAAGTGATTCCCCGCTACCATGTTCCAAAACCTAGAGGAAGGCCTTCCCAGAAGACTGGAGGCTGTTATAGCACCAACTTCATATAACTGCCCATGGTTATGGAATGAGATCTTCAACAACTATATTTTTCTCTGGATTTGGCATACAGTTATGAAAGCCAAGATATTGTTCTTCTAAATTAAGATTTATTAAGAAAAACCTTAAAGCCCTTACCAT
Source organism: Anguilla anguilla (assembly GCF_013347855.1). NCBI lineage: Eukaryota > Metazoa > Chordata > Actinopteri > Anguilliformes > Anguillidae > Anguilla > Anguilla anguilla. The sequence continues at coordinate 65,705,466 of NC_049201.1, forward strand.
ATTTGACATAAACGACATATATGAAATTGGCCATAGTGACTTCTGACTGATTATGATAGAATGGGTCACATTATGTCCTCTCTCTCCAGTACCCAGATGTCAGGCAGTGCATGTGCATGTGTTTGGAGGGAGGGGGTTTGCAGGGAGAGCTGAGGGGAGGGAGTGGGAGATAATCCAACTTTCTTTGTTTCCAAAATCTACCTCCCTCTTGCTCGTTTCTCAAAACTTACATACTGCACCTTTAAGTAAAATAAATGAACATACTGTAATAGTAGAGCATGGACTGCTTTCAGAAAAAGCACAAGGTACCCTTTAATCTTGGTACATAAAATAGGCTTAAATTTGGATGTGACTGTTCTTGGTGTCACAAATAACTGAATCACTGTGTAACAGCTGCCAATTAAATGTCAAGTGAAATGCAGATTCCTCATAAAGCTCTTTTCTTCTCTCTCTCTCTCTCTCTCTCTCTCACACACACACACACACATACACTCACACACTTAATAATCAGTTAATAATTGATCAAAGTTTGCAGGCTTAACTTTGAAATATCCATGGCAGCAGTCTCAAAACGATGAGTATCCATGTAAGTGGCCTTAATTGTACACTTTAAAAAAATGTTCCCTTTATTATTTTGTTCTGTGAAATGCAGCTCATGTAGATAGATTGATCAGTATAAAAGACAAGCCTTTACAAAAGTATTCTACAGAGCAGTAAGTGTGTTTGGTCTTCTTTCTTAGTGATTCTGAATAATAATAATAATAAGAAGAAGAAGAAGAATAGGATCACCAACACACACAACTTCACAGTGGGAGATATATTTATATATTATATAGTATCTAATTAAAGTAATTTATGATGACCATCAGAAATATATATAAAAGGGAATAATTTTAAAGGGAAAATTTTATTTTTGAAATAGGCTTTCCTGATTGCAAAGACCACAACCTAGGGCATGGATACTCAAAACTGGACCTCAAATCTAAATCTGGTCCTGGTTCTCTTTTCCACCAGGAAATTAACTGAACAATTAGTGCTATTGATTGGCCAGACTGTTTTCACACCTGATTCCAAGGTAAAGGGAAGATGGAAAACCAGCAGTTCTTTGACCTCAAAGGCCGTGATTTGAATAACAGGGATCTAGGGTGTGGAGGCAAAGTTTGGCCCATTCTTAAAGCATCCAGAAAAACCAAAATGGGTAATGTAATCAGTTTTTTCTCGCTTAAGTATTTTCAGGTTGAGCAAAGAGGATTGACTAAGCTTAACTTAGTCAAAAAAATCCCTCATACTTCTTCCATAACTATGAAAATTTTGATCAGCTGCTGATTGAGCCACAGTCATTATCAGTTGACAGCAAGATGGGGCTATGGCAACTTAGTACCAGCAAATCAGCCCTATTGGACTACTTCTAAAACTACTGTGACTGAGCATGATAATTAACATACAGTAACACACATAACTGAAAATGAGCTTGGAACTTGTAAAAAGAAATGTCAACCTTGCTGATTATATCAGGACATTAATATGTTTCTTTGCCTTCGTGTAAGGGGTCCCAATGTATTGTTATCTCTCAGTTACTGTGTAGGATGTGTTACTGTTTTACGGTGATTTCTCTTGCACCTCTGCCTGTCCCTCAGAGATCATATATAGCACAGTTATGCACGTATCCATTTTATAGAGATCGCCTGAACCAAAGAACCATACAGTCTTTGTGAGTTCTGAGTGGAGAGGACAACATATGAGCCATACACTTTATCTTTTGTGTCTGTGCGATTGTGTATTTTGCAATTGCATAAAAATGCCTTTGTTCACTCATTTGTTTGTCACCTTTTTTAAACTTGTTTATGTACACATTATATGCTGTTAAGTATCCTTGGAATTTGTGTCTGTTAACTGATTTGAAGGAAAACTGTACTGGCACTTGACACATTTAACAAATTACAGGTTAAAATACAAATCGATATTAGACACATCAACGACAGTTGTCTGTGAATATGTTCACATAATTATTTTATAGTTCTGATATTTTCCTGGTCAAAGCTGTGCAGCTATGTGTTTGTTTGAACTCCAGTTGCCTTGGTAACTGTTACCATGCCAACTCTCCTTTTCCCCCCCTCCCAGTTCTTTGAAGTGGGGTTCCATTGCAGAGCCATTTCACCCAATCAGAATAAAGCACTTCCCAAACACTAACCAGTCACACACAGAACAGTTAACTGTTTCTTGTCTGTGTGTGTGTGTGCGTGTGTGTTGGTGTGTGGGTGTGTGTGTGTGTGCCTGTGAGTTTGCGTGTCTGTGTGAGTGTGTGTGCATGCACGTGCATCTGTTCTGCACTGTGACTGGCTAATGAGGCAGGTGGAAAAAGGCAGAGAAAAATGATGGAGATGAAGGAAAAAAATGAAAGAGTGATAAAAAAAAGAGTATGTGAGAAAGTGTCAGTGACTGGATTGTGATTTTCATTAAAATGCAGCATAGAGTGCTGAGATCTATACTGTAGGTAATGTCAAACACTATATTGATAAATGACCAACTCTACTGAGAGAAGTGGCCAAGTTATAAAGCACAGATCAATATCATTACATGCAGGGTCAGCATTGGCATATTTATGAAAAGACAATGTGAGACAATGATGTAGGCTAGCATGCAATAAATAGTGCCACTTCTGAATTCTATCAGTAAAAAAGAAGAAGTATAAAAGGGTACACCTGATACGCTGGAAATCAAATAACTATTGGCACATAAAATGCTGCTAAATGGGTTAGAAAAAATAGGAAGATATTAAACATAACGACAACATTAGCCCTACAAATGACAATAAAACGAATTATTACAATACAAAAATGGCATGTCACAGATGTGCAGATTCCATGCTTAAGGTCACAAAATACATGGGCCCAACTTAAAATGACCACCAACGCACAAAATACATTTCGCAATTCTATATTAGTTAAAAAAAATAAAAAAAATAAAAAATATATATATATATATATATATATTTTTTTTTACATTTAAAAACACAACCAAAGAGAAAGCGAACACTTCATCGTATGTTAACTTACCATACTGTCATAGTGTATCAGCTCCAGCTCGTAATCCGGTAAAATATCAGTTCTTTTATTCACCAACTCCAGCGCCATTTGGGCAGACGGGAGGCACGCCTGTCCACCTGGCCAGCCGCCGCTCATCGGGAATAAAGCGCCGATGTATAGTTTCTTCTTCCCTAAAGCCGGGCATGTCCAGGAGAGAAGTAAAGTCAGCGAGGCGAAGAGTAGGGCATGGCCGATCCTGAAGCATCTAACGCCCCTGAGATACTGCCAAAACACAACCATTGTTTTAAGTCGCTGTGAGTTGTGAAGGATTCGATAAAGAAGTTTTACGCAATTTGGCTATTTAAAAAAAAAAAAACCTCAAATACTATCTAACAGTCCTACTGCAGTTCAGGAGTAAATGAATAATTGGAAGGATACAAAGTATGAAACTGTATTTTTAATTAAAATATATTTCCCTAAAAAGGTAGACTAAACTAGATTTTTTGCATTAATATGCGCTATATATCGGTAGTGCTTAGGTACAAAAATGTATAAAATGTAAAAAATATACTATAGTCTAGTGGTCTAAGTTTGCTAATATTGGAGAAAATATCTTCTCATTTAAACGAGTGCGCAGTCTAATAATAATAATACCGAAAATAATTAATTGATGGACGAGTATTGATCTTTGTTTTATTGTTTTGATAGCTCTTCTCGCATTCAATGAATAGGCTATGTTAAACAAAAGAATATGTTCAACACGTGTTAGCCTCGCAGACATAAAAATAACAATGCAAATTCCAGTAGCGCAGCAGTGGCATAGACTATATCATTAAAAGGTAGGATACCTAGATTTATTATCCCCGACTGCTTGCGTTTTAAAGAAGGCTATCGATTGAGTAAGGATCCAGGGGAGTTTAAAAGTGCACATACGCTAAAAGGTCAAGTAGTCTAATAATGGCACGAGTGACGGGCTCCTGTTAATTGTGGACTTCGCGATCAGAATTAGCGTATTTGTAAATCGTAAAACATAAGAGATTATTTTGCTATTTTGTGTTCTGAGATTTTTTCCCACATGCAGTCTCTCTGTCGATGCTTAAAGCGCAAGCGTCTGTCGCTCTTAGTTAACCCTCAAGAGTAGGCAATATGAGCCGTTCAGTCTGAAAATCACCCCAGCTGATAAAACTACTCAATATTGGGTTGCGTTACAGAATAAAGTGATTCACAGCAGTCTACTTATGAAACCAAAAGGGACTAACAAAGGAAAGGTGGAAGGAGGGATAAAGGGGGAGAGATAAGAAAACAGCCCACCCTACCTCTCGCCCCTTCAAAATAAGAATATCCGCGGAACCTTGGAACGCTGTCTGTCCTTTATACATTACTAGTGGCCAATGCGTTTGTCCCTTTACATACTCACGTTTTTATTCCGGAAATGTGTTCGGTAATTTAAGCGGTAGCCTATTTAATATATTTACCGTATGTTACATCGTGTGCATGATAAACGCAATAAATACTACGCAGTCTCCTGTTGTATTAGGTCCTATTTCTGATTCATATTAATGATTTCTCCTTATTAAGTCGGCATTAGGACGATGGAATTTTAAAAGAACCCCATGAACGATGGGTCGCATCAATCCGTTTATCCACCAGAAAAAAAGAGGAAGAATACGACAAACGAAATTAGAAATATTAAACGAAAGGTCTACATAATATATTTCCTTCACTGCAGCAGTGACTGTGTGTGAGACTCTACGCCAGCGTTGTCAGTATGTTTTGAGAGAGAGAGAGAGAGAGAGAGCGAGAGAGAGCGAGAGAGAGAGAGATGGAGGGTGGGGAATAGAAGGGGGGCCTTTTCTCTCTAAACCTCTCCGTTCCATAAACCTCTTTGAATTTGCAATCCCCCAACATCGCCTCACATTTTATCTTGCCCTCCCTCCCTCTTTTTTCCCAGCCAACTGACCGTCCCCTCGTGTTTTAAACCTACTTTAACTAAATCTTTCACACACAGCCCTCCCTTATTCCATTTACCCTCCTCTCTCACAAGTCATTCTAATGAGAAAAGTCATTTAATTATCAAAGTATACAGTTCTTTCTCATTTAAGTCACACATGGGATGTCTTCTATTTCAATGCATTTTCTCTTTGGTTTTCCCACTGCATTTCTTTTCTTTCACACTCCTCCAATTCCAAAAGCTCCCTAAAATCTTATATATTCTAAATCATAGACAATATCTCATCTACCCTCCTCCTATCACGCACTCATTGTCGATCCATTAAAACCTGTTATAGACCAAAAAAATATATTTTCAGCCTGACAGTAGAGAAATAAATGTTGAATCCTTAAACTGATCTCTTACACTCATATTATCATATCCTAGTATCAATGCAGTCCTCTTCCTCACTATCTTAAAAGCAATGAAGCATCATCACCCAGTTGATACCATTCCCTCTGTCCACCACCCTCTCTTTAACTCTTTCTTCTGATCAGCTGTTGGGATGTCTGCATACAGTAGATGAATGGGTGTGTACAACTCTTTTATTACTCATTTAAACATGACATTCTGGGAGAGTGTTCATTTACCATGCCAAACACACACTAAATCAGTCAATGGTTCTTTCAAGTTAGGTTAATACATGTCTGATATTTTTCAATAGAACACCCCACCGTAATTTTAATTCCATGCATTTCCCACAGTCCCACATAATACATTTGGAAAACAGCCATTGTGTTTCTGCAGATGGGCAGAATAGAGAATCCTATCATTCATTTTCCAAAATTTTTTACTGAAAAACTTGGCTTATGTTTCCTTCCAATTACTTTTTAATGTAAACAGCCAGCTGCAAATGTGCATAAGTAAAATTAATCGGAGACATTAGCATTCAAGCATTTACACCTTGGTGCCCATCATCTCAATTACCTCATTCCAGAGGATCTCTTTATCTAAACAATAGAGTTCTGTTTCACACAAGCAATTCTTTTTATGGTGAGCATCATTTCTTAAAACATTCTATTTTCTAGCATATCAATGGTACAGCATACACATTCTCCAGATCCCCAGCACATGGCTTAGCAGCTCCTCCCATCCAATCCTATCTTCATGTTTCAAACCCTCAGTAAGTTGAAATGACATCCTCAGAAAATTTTTAATATATTTTGTCATTTTGACATTATGAAAATGTAATTAAGTAAAATTAAGCAGAAATTGTTAAAGGAGTAACATGGTGGTTGAATGTGACACTTGCCAGTTGTCTTTAGGCAACAACAAAACAAATGTGCATAATTTTTTTATTATTCAGTCACTTAAATGTATTTTAAAACATATTTTTCTAAGCCTAAATTTCCCACTATAAAAGTTCACCCGAACTGTCTGGGCGTGGTAATAAGAACTGTCAGTTAGCTATGATTGACAGACCATGCCCCGTTACCATAGCTACCTCCATGCTACGCGCTCATCTTGGGAGACTGAATTTTCACAAGCTAGCTAACTTAGTAGCTATATCAAGTATCGACAGCTAAGGACGTTGACTTATATCCAATAATAATTTTTTCTAGCTATCTAGCCAGCCAAGTTAAGATAAAACCACAACTATAACGTCCTTATGAAAGCAAACTAGCTAGCTAACGTTAGCTAGCTAGCTATAAATGAATATGACCAACCAGAGATAGTCTAATAGTCCTTAAAAGGCACTCTAATAAGTGAATCTAACGTTAGTCAAATATTTGTATTGTCTTGCCTGTAAGCCAGTGGCACAAACTATGGGTCTCGAGTTATCCATTTAGAATGAGCTTTCACAGCAATCTGACTGACTGTAGGGAGGGCAAAACGTAGTTTTAGAATGTCGCCAGTAGTGCATGCGCATGAGCTGTGACCTTTTTCACAGAAAAGGTCGTTTGTCGCCTTTTTTTAGGTTATTACAGTGGTGATAGAAGTGACAATAATTAAGTGGTGCTGTGCTGTTAGCCTTTACTGATTAACCGTACAAGGTTAATGTGAAGTAGCTAGCACAATCGGACAGCACTGACCCATAAAAATATACTTTGAATGATACTTGCTCAATCGAACGGTAAATCTGAAAAACATTCGATTATAGTCAGCCGCACCGAAATTTTCTTTCGCACCCTCAATAAACGGCACAAGTCACAGTAGACGATTGAATTAAACCTTTTAAAGTTATATATTTTCTGAAACGGTATCGATTCTGCTTGGCCACAGTGAGTGAAACTAGGCGATCTGAGCGTATGGTTTCTATGTAAATTACGTCAGAAGGATTCAGCCTTGTTGTTTGCTACCTAAACTTCACACCACACTTGTAGCAGGACGGTGTGTCCAGTCAGATTTCTCTACGGGGCGTGGAAAGGGGAGTGGTTACTGTACTTGTGACGCACTAAGTTGATAACATTCTCAACCGGCTGAAAATAGGACAATAAATTTAAAACGCATATTTCTCCAAAAATAAAGAACGGACATATTTAATACTTTACTCATCGTGTGTCTTCAATGCCTCTTGTGCAAATAGCACATAAAACCGAGAAAGTGTGAAAACCACCATGTCACTCATTTAATTGCATTTTACTCTAGGGTACCTACAATGACATTCTCTTAAAGTCCTCTAGGCTGGGTAGCCCTTTTCAAACATTTACAGTGTGGTATAGCATCAGTGGTTATGCAGGAGTGTCCACTCCTCTGTGCCTCTTAGTGCTGTTATCCATAGCCCTATCCCTCAGCTGAACTGCGGTGTGAAATATTACAGGTGCTGTTTAATAACACACCTGCTGTTTAAACCACCTGTCCCTCTAAATCACCTCCCATAACTTTTCTTCTGTTAACCTACCCATTGCTGACTTGGACTTGCACACGCAGTCTGTCTGAATGTAGTGCACTGCATCCTCCGCCAGTTATAATACGTATATTCCTTACAGCATTAACCAGTCACTCTTTCTTACTGTTCCTCCCATCCCCCCTTTTCTCCCCTGCTCCTCTCTATCCCGGATCCTCGATGTAATAATGTTAATGTACTCTGCGGTACTTTGATGAAATACATACTAATCTCTCAGATTGGCTGTCTGAGCATTTGGTTTAAACCGGCTCTATATAGCACTTCAACTGCCACTAGTGGGTTTTCTATTCATCTCATATTTCATGTTTCTCTCGCTATGACATTTTTACTGCGTTCAACTTAGTCACGGAGAATTCTCATCCTGCTGCCACTGCTGTGCATCATTTAGTATTTCATCTTAATTCTGGAAAATTAAAAAAATATTAACATATTGGAGCCCGAACACTAACCACTGCCACAAACATTTCCTTCATTGATACCACTTCAACCAGCGGCGTCGCTAGGGGTGGGCTTCCGGGGCTGAAGCCCCGGATGTTTTTCGTCCAGCCCCGGACCTTTTGACACCAAAAAAAAAAAAAATTTTGACACCCAAAAAAAGAGATACAGCACCAAATTCTATTTAATGCAGCCCTAACGTAAACAAATCACCCCCTTCAAATTGAACAGTAAGTAACCTAACCGACCAGTAGGCGCAGTAGGTTGCAATCATTCGATGGCTAGCACTGGTGTAGTTCAGTTCAGCCAGTTCAGTCACAGAGTTCTGAGTGACAGACTAACAGTTCTACTTGTCTGACAAAAGACTACGCACTACGCAGAATTCTGTAGACGAGTCTGAATATTTCTCATTCAGTAACGTTAGTGTCAGTGAACTGTCTGAAACGATGGATATCCGCCGATTTTTAAAGAAAATATCGAGGCAGGTTGTTGAGGAGGAGATTCAATGATGAGATTGACAGTGTTACAGCGGGTGTTGAGAGCCAGTCAGCAGCCGGAGAGTGAAGAGCAGCTAGCTTCAGGTTTGTGGAGGGCGGCACAAGGTTGATGATACTGACTATACATGCAGCTAATTGTGATTAACTAAAACTAGGCTATTAGCGAGCTAAAACCAGATTTAGAAGTGTAACGTCAGCAAAATGATTATTCGTGATGCCAGCTCAGTAAAGTTAGTGCGGCTAACGTTAGCTAACAACGTTAGCTAGCTAGCAACGTAACTGGCTGGCTAAGCCAGCTAACGTTGTTAGCTATGTATTCTTTTTAGCTTGCATGCCCAGTACCTTGCCAGTTTACATGCTATTACATATCATCGTTAAAGCCATTACATATCATCACTCACAGCTGCATAGGATAAGCAGCTAGGTAGTTAGCTAGCTATTTATGGGTAGCATTTTGTTTATTAATTTAGTTACAGTATATCTTATACATATTCTGGTAACTAAGTGTTTTTGTAAAGCCAGTTATATTGAACCACGTGGCTATTTACTCTGTTAGTCTGTTTCTCTACTGTAACATAACCAGTTACACTAATTATGTAATTACTATGTCTTCATTCTGCTTTGCAATATAGCCACATACATACATATCACATTCACTCAACATTATATCCCTATACTAGCCAGTGTAGTATAGCACTGTCACTATTATTTTTTTGTAATCTACAGTAATGTTTGTATGTGTAGTAATATAATAACTTGGCCCCAAAAAATTCCACGCGCAAACTAAGACTCCCCTTGGGGCTAAGCCCCTGATGTCTTTGAATCCTAGAAACGGCCTGACTTCAACCCTTGTGAATAAAAAGCACTTCTAGTGAAGAAAGTTGCAGAGTGGAGGGTATTGAATGATGGATGAGACATTTAAGCAAAGCCAAACGAAGGCAATTAACCTGTGCTGCTTGCTTTGGACATATCCCCGCTCAATAAGTAGACTACCAAGCAAATAAATCTCCATGTTAATAATAGAAGTAGTTTAGAAAAGCAGGATATTTTAATGTGAGATGTGTGCCTTACTGAGATCTCTGAGACAGGAGCGGATTAGTGAGAGCTAGCCAATCCCCTGCTCTCTGAGAACTCCACATGCGCCTCCATGGCATTTGGCCTCTCCTCACACCCCCCACCGGCACTTCCTCTCTCATTCCTGCAGAGCAGCATTAATAATTCACACGTGATCTTTAGTTTTGGTTTAATGAATGAAAAGTGTACAGTCAAACACACACACAGACACGCACACACACACACACGCACATGGACACACAGACACACACACATGCACGCACACGCACATACACATGCACACACACACACAAGCACACCTCCTTCCCTTCAGATTCAATTGCTGCACTCTTGCATACTGAGAGCATGCAAAGAAAATCTGTACGTGTCAGAATGCTGTTTTGAGTCACAGACTGAGAATACGACTGAATTATGACGAAGGCGACCTTATTCTCTTGTTTGTTCTAGTGCATTTATGATTGTGTCAGTCCACACATTTCCACACACAGATAGGGGCTGGGTATTAACCTTTCCCCTGTGGAGAATGCAAGAAGTGGGAGGTGAAGGCATGCTGAGAACCAGGAGGTGTATCCTTACTGACTCACTGCAGAAGAACAAAACACATTCTGTGTGCACAGGGAGAGCGAGGGTTAATGTAAGATCAATTAATGTGGCAGCTTAAACAGTCCAGCAAATTACATCAGCACTACACTGAAATAGGCTCATTAAACAAAAGTCAACTGATGTTTTTGTTTCCTTCATTTTTGTTAAATATATCAAAATGAGAGGTGCTCAGCTTTTTGCCTGTATACATTATGCAAAAGGTGTAGTTAATTGTTTTCAGATGACTATGATCTAAGATGTTTAGGATAAGTCCCGTATCATCATACATTTAGCATTTCTTTAGTTGCTATAATCAGGACAGATTAGTAGACTTTTTTGACATGTAATCCAATTTTACAGAATACATTTACTGCATTGTGGGTATAGTAGTTAATAATATATAAGTATGCCCCTGTCATCAGTGCTTATTACTCAGTGTCACTATTGTGACATCATCCCCCATCATGGACCAGCACTTGGTGTAATCATTATTTACAATTTACAATTGTTGGACGCAAGCCTTGGGCACTGTGTTCAACCACACCCATCATGCCAGCATGAAAACATACATGTGCATACTTTCACACTTGGGGATAATGTTGAATTAAGACAGAATCATTATGAATCTGTATTTCTACATTGGTACACTTTTGATCAACACTCTACAAACTGGGTTTAGGAGATTTTTGTTTGCACAAAGACACTCCTCTTGGAATGACTTTCTCGGCATAAATGGTGTCAACGTTGACACACTTTTTTTTTAACTTCTTTGCAACAAGCTTTTCAAAGCAGCACTGTTGGTGACAGTCTAAAATTAACATGCAATATTTTGATGAAGATTGGATTTATTTATGCTCTGAGCCAGACAAGAAACAATTTATATCACATGCCCAATCAGTTGGTCACACCAACCATTACCTTTCATTTGTACTAAAAACCTTTTCACATTAATACAGTTAATACAGCGGATCCCGAACATAGTAGTTCCCCTAATGCAACTGTACAAATGTGTGTGAAAGCTCATAGATAGCATGTACTGTCACTGTTCAGAAACATGAGTGATTTCCATACTTCAGGGCTATGGCTACAACCATTTCTGACCAATAAAATTCATCTCCTTGTCTCCAGTCAGATGCATTATTAGGATACGTTTAGCAGCTATTTTCTTACATCACAGTGTTTGTGTACTATGACAACAATACATATTTATTGTTTCCTTTTTCCCCCAGTTTGAGTAAGAAATTCTCTGTGGCTGGCAGCTTATGTTGAATGTTTACCATTCAAATGCAATCTTGACATATGAGGCCATTTTAAAATGTATATAACTTGATTTGCTCAGCTGCAGAGACAAGTGGTCTTATCAAATCTCAGTACAGATTGAATGAATATGTTAAAATGACTGTGAATAATATTTGAACAATTACATCCTTTAGCACGAAAAATCAGTGCCTGTCTATTGTGTTTAATTCATTTTATATCATTTCAGTATTGTACACAGTTGGTTTTCACAGATGAAAATACTAATATTGGGAGTTATTGATTTAGCCCACCATGCCTCCCTGCATGGCTCTTGTAAATAATGGATTTTATTTTCATTTGCATTTATTTTACGAAGTCAAGGTTACCTCCCCAAGGTATAAGTTAAGGTATAAGCCCATCTTTACTTGTATATTATGTAGTGTAATAGCGCCTCTATGTGGAGACAATGAGATCTGTAGCTTCAGTAAGTATTCAATACCATAAAGTTCTCAGTTGAATATTGACATTCTGAACAATATTTCAGATTTAAACAAAAAATAAAAAATAAAAATACAGGGTGACTCGCTGGATGTTGCCTCCAGAACACACACTACATCATTTTGTGAAGTGGATTATGTTGACAAACTCAAGTTTATATGGTGTATTATGTTGACATGGCCAAATGCATGTACATAGTGTTATGCCAAGTAGGCTAACTCCAGTTCTGCCATCACTGACATTTTATCTAGAAGCTGAATGTTGAGGTATCGCCAGTTTAATGTGTGGGCATGAGGCCAGTGTTTGCCAGCACAGTATCTAAGCATAACCTAATATCCGTGGAGCTTTGGCAACATTCATATTACTCTTTGATTCGTTGATACGTTGATGCATTCCTAATTATGTTCTACTACCAGAATGTGCCACAGTACCTCTATAGGTGAACTGCTGAAATGCCTCCAGTGCAGCCCTGTTTTGGAGCCCTCACTCTGCAAGACAAAATGTTCCTGTGGGTTGTGTATTGCTATTCAGGCAGCGGTGTCCTCCCCATTGTCTCTTTTAAGCAACCCAGAGGCCTTGTCATGTGACTTGTCTTTATCCATTCTCACACTGAGCCTTTGTGTTTCAACTGCCTCCACTGGGTTCAGTGGCTCTGCTATGAGATGGACACATTTGAAGAGCAACAGTTGTATGTCCAGGAAAGCTGATATATATATATATATATATATATATATATATATATATATATATATATATATATATATATATATATCTTGGGGTGTACTTCTGACAAACAGCATTGCTTTGTCCTGGTTTAATTGTCTAAAACTTCTCATGTCAAAAAAATGGTGAATGTGAGCAAACAACAGCCTGGGTTTACTAGGTCTCTACCCTCTGCCCTGCTTCACGTTGCATCCTTTGAGTCTACAAGTAAATATTCTCATTTTGCTGTAATGCTTTGTAACTGCTACATCAAACACCCAGATATCGTACACTCCAATGCTCAAATCAGCTCCCTCCAAAAAATCTTGAGGGAGATTTTCATTGGTAGTCAAAGCCAGTGACAGACAGGCAGTATGGTATTTGTGCCACTTATTCATTTTCTAAGATCCTCATTCAAAAGTATATCAAGACAAAGACATGAGGTACATAAGGTATACTTATCTTTCTATAAATTTGGCATGACGCAAACCATTCATGATGACATCAGAAAAGGAACATTTTCTCACAATGGCCAATAATAGATACTAGGTAATATTTATTAAGTGACAAATACATATCCCTGGTTTTTCCCACAGTGCCTACACAGTGTAAAAACTGCCAATCCAATCAGTGTTTTTAATTATCAGAGCTACCCTGCCATCTCTCCCCAGACTTGCCAGTTCTTCCATGTACAGATTGTACTGACTGCTACTCTTCACTTTGGCAGATTTAATGGAACTTTTTTTATCTGCTTCCAGCTTTTGCTATCCCTCAAGGAGGCCACACACACACATACATGCTCCAGTCTTCGTTTGGACTACAAGCCAGTGTCTCTGCTGCCTGTGACTTTATTAATTTGCCAATATAAATTGGCACAGAATGGCAAGAACCATGGTAACGGTTTGATTCTGAAATCTTAACAGATTTTCAGCTTATCTGTATATCATTGATGTGTTATTAGTCTGTTGCCATGCCCTGTTATTACTGCTTTATGATGGCATTGTAAGTTTCTCTGGATGAAGCATCTGGCAAATAGATAAATAGAAATATCATCTCATATTAATATACAATGGAAATTTAAAAAAGGGAAGTGCTTTGTCAGTCCTCTCATGTTGATTTATATCAAATTTCAGTGTAATCCAGTACTTAAATGTTTTTGGGTTACTTGTCCTTTTTGTTCAACAAAATCCCTGGTCGCTGAAGAAAATGTCTTAATTTTACTCCAATACATTTCCTTGGCCTCCTGTTTTTTGTTGTTTTTGTCAAGAACACTCCTTCTGGGCAGGTCTTTGGCAGGTTGGTTGTTCCTTATTTTATGTTGGTAAGCGGACTGTAGGCGCCTTGTAACATACATCATCTTGTGATGCACCTGGACACATCATCAGTGATGTTACCTGGGGTCATTGGGTGTTTCGGGTCTTTCAACAATCAGACACCCTCACCCAGGCGACCCAGCCAGGGTTGATCAAGCCCCGGCTTGTGTCCAGGTAGCGCTACCCCACCCATGGCTCTCCTCTCCTGATCCACAGCCACCTAGAAGCAACTTCTGCTGCCTCAAGGGCCAACTAGATGGCGCTTCGCCTACTGGCCCCTGTGATGCCCAGCATGTTGTAGACCCTGCAGAGGGACTGGCCTGCGAGCCCTCTGCATCCCACCTCAATGGGCTCGAACCTCGCAAAACCTCTTTGAAAATTAATGAGCCAGATATGAGTACAATTTATCATCATTAATGCAAACCTTCTGTTGTTATGGTAACCAACCACGAGGATCTGTCTGACTGAACAGTACAGTATGTACTACGCATGGTTGTACTTTGTTATGTAAAAGGTGTGCTTCAGACCTAAACTCCAAAACAGTAGTAGGCATTCAACTTCCAGGCTTTGTTTGTGTTCCTTGTTTACATGCTCCTTTTTTTGAATTGCATTCCACAAATCCATCAATGAAATATGCAGGTGTTGTAATTTCAAAATGCAAACACTGACGTTCACTGGCTTGGACCAATCACTTTTTACAAGCTAGTGTATGCAAGCGTTTGCATTTATTTTGGCCATATTTCATTTTTCAATCCTCTGTCTAGTGCTACTTATGAACTGTAGTGATTTCCAATTTTAGTTGATGTGAGTGAGCTGTAAGAAATGTGTATTACAAGTCAGTTAGACTGAGGCAATTGACTTAATCAGCATAAACCTGTGCCTAATCATAAACACTTCATTGTATTTGTTTTCTGGTAGTATGTACAGTACCCTCTTAGGATTTTATTCAATTTGCAAAATGTATTGTAAACTGAATATATTTAAAACAGAAACCAGCAGTATTCTACACAATGAAACAATACTCCTTCTTTCCTATAATTTTCCATTACTCTTTGCAGGATAACAGTTCCTTCCAGGTCACTGCCAGAATGCAGGAATCTCTTTCCAAACGTCGACGTACAGATTTTTTATGTTAATGATCTTTCACTGCCCCTCACTGGTCATAAGTGGTATGACATCCACTTTTGACTTCACTGGGCTTCCTGCTCTGGCCCCCTCAGCCTTCAAATACCTATGATCTCTCACACAAATCTGCTATGCAGAGCTCAGCTTACACATTGTTAGACCACTTTGGGTGCAAATATGTTATTTATTCTACATTATACTCTAGGCAAAATATTCCAGCTGCTTGAAGCACAGCGGCCCTCACCAGCCTCCTCTAAAATTCCTCTAAAGGCCCCATTATCCAGTACTGAGGCCTTGCCTCCATAACTAAGGTTATTTTAGTACTGCATCAAACCACTTACAGTATATGAAGTGAATATGCTGAGAACGGGGCCTGTGTATCATACAGGCAAGTGCTGTCATCACAAAATATACTGTCACCTTAATCAGAGATTGATGTCAGTGCAAATAATTATGAATATTTATATTCATAACTAGTTTACAGATAAATGTCCTTTTTCCACTAAAGCTCAAAATTGTGGGGTGTGTGGTCATAGGCACCAGGGGGTGCCATTGCACCCCCACAAATCGTCATCACCATCACAATCTCCCTTTATTGATATCATACTGTAGAACTGCCTCCTAGACATGCGGAATGGCTTGAATCCTTCACTCCCATACTTCTGAATGAACTATTCAAATTAGTTTCTTCTTCCAGATCATCCTCCTGTTCTCTTGACCCCATGCACACAAAGCTACTGAAGGAGATGTTGCCTGTCCTTGGCAAATCAATTTTTCATATAATGAAGTCTTCAAGAAGAAAAAAAGTATTTTATGAAATCAAGCCACTGCTCAAGAAATCTCATTTGGATTCTACAGACCTTGCTGACTATAGACCTATTTCAAACCACCAATTTCTATCAAAGATCCTTGAGAAATGTGTAGCTCAGCAGTTCTCTTCCTTCTCAGCAGCTCTCTTCAATGTGTATGAGAGGTTTCAGTCTGGTTTTAGGAAGCATCATAATACTTATAGAGTATTGAATGATCTGTTTCTCTCCCTTGATTGTTACATTACATTACATTACATTACAGGCATTTAGCAGACGCTCTTATCCAGAGCGACGTACACAACTTTTTACATAGCACTTTACATTGTATCCATTTATACAGCTGGATATATACTGAAGCAATGCAGGTTAAGTACCTTGCTCAAGGGTACAACGGCAGTGTCCTTACCCGGGAATCGAACCTGCGACCTTTCGGTTACAAGCGCAGTTCCTTACCCACTGTGCCACACTCCGTCCTGATTGTGGCTGTAACAATGTTCTTGTCCTGCTTGACCTAAGTGTTGCCTTGGATACCATAGACTACCGAATTCTCCTCCATAGGCTTGGTGAAATTAGTTGGTGTCATTGGGCAAGCCCTTATGTGGTTTAAATCTTATTTCTATGACCGATCTCAGTCTGTTAGGGCAAACAATTAATCATGTGAGTATTCCAGAGTAAACTTTGGAGTACCTCAAGGATCTGTGTTTGGGTCCTTAGCTCTTTTCTCTGTACATGCTCCCCCTTGGGGACATCATAAGCAGACATGGTGTTAATTATCACTGCTATGCAGATGATACACAACTATATACATATATTAGTGAGTCAAATTAGAGGCCTGTCTTAAAGACATGATGGCTTGGATGTTTCCTCATGTTGAATTCTGATAAAACTGAGCTACTTAATGCTTAGCATACTTTTTAGTTTGGCCAGAGCAGAAAAGACACAGCACCACCAGCAGGGGCTTTTGTTGAGTGCGGATGGTGGTTTGAGCCTCCAAGTCTGTTCAGATGGCCGTCATTTTTTTCACTTCATCCAATGTCCTCCTCTCCTAGATACCTAGACAGATGTGCAGGTGAATTCAGTGCCTCTATTTCCACTGCATAAAATCAATGGTAGGGTATCTGCTGAGAAATAATAGTATTAATGAATAAATCAATAGCAATAATACTTAACAAATTTTGGCAAAGTTTAGAACAAATTCCAATTGCATTGTAACATGAAGTCATTGCAACAGAATGACAGAGTGATGATGGCATTGCTCTTATTCATAGTAGCCATCTTTGCATCTTTATTCACCAATTTACACTCACTGCTGTACCATGTCTGGTTGATCATTAAAATGCTTAATTAGAAATACTGACATTATCTTAAAATCACAAAATGAACATCAATAAGACATACTGTAGCAAACATTTGTTTGAAATCAGTAGCCTACATGCAAAGTACCAAGGGAATATACAGGGGGAAAGGACACTGAATTCAGCAGTACACCAGGGCCTGGGTAAGTCAAGAATCATTGTTTTTATTGCTCCCTTGATCATAAATCCCCACTCCCCCCGTCCCAGCATTTGATAATCTCTTTTCTTTGCCACGCACACGACAGGCAGATTTTTAAATCCTGCGCACGCCCCTTCTCCCTTTGTCTGTTGTCTGTGGTATGAATAGTCAATCAGGAATTCCATTAACATCACTTCTGTATATATGACCTGAGCTCAATGTGTTTGCGCCCTTGCATTTATAGCTAAGCATTTTGCTATGATCTAGGCACAGAGCCCCCCCAACCACCCCACCACACTAATCACACTAAACACTAAGCTCATGGGATGGTGTCATATGATGGGTTTTTCGAACTCGTAGCAAAATCGGATAAGCACATCAGAGAAAGAAGAGGGTGAAGGTTCAACTTTCCTGAGGGCTACTGCTATTGTACCCTTGAGCAAGACACTTAATAAAATTGGTTCAGTACATACCCAGCTATAAAGTTATCCTATATGATGGTGTCTACTAAGAAAATAAATAAACCAAAATGGCAGCCGTCACTGTATTCCCCACCTTGCAAATCAATATACTTTTCATCAGTTGGAGGCTAACACACAGACGATACTGATGTAAATGGTACAGTTATATCCTAGAGGGTGCTACACATTTGTGCCAGTTGAGGCAAGTTCACCTCCCTTCACTGTACAGCACTATTGCTTTTGCGAGTTCACAGTTGTGCAAAGACCTGAAGCAAATGTAATACATTTGGAATACACCAGTGTGGTGTGGGGATGGCTGGTTTAAGCAGCCACACCTGCCCTGGGTCAAGCTAATTAGACCTGGCCAATTGGATAATTGGTTAAGAATTAGATAATTGGCCAGGCTAATTGGACCCAGGAACAGGAGTGGCTGCACCTGTGCGTAGTGAGGTAATCACTGCGCACAGGTTAAATCTGCCATCCCCACCCACATCAGGAGCTCTCTGTCATGACAGGGTTTTTACATCTGCTCATTTGGCGTTACCATCTTGCCAAACCCTTGTACAATAAAATCTGGACTGCTGAACATCATCTCCCTGTGTCTCTGTGCTGGAGGGCCCCAAAGAAAGCCACTTCGGTGGCCTGTGGCAGGCGTGTTTGCCACAACCAGCTAACAGGGTACAGTATTGGCAAGAATGTCACATACTGAAATGATACACTCAAAGCAACATTTGTTGCTCCTACCTGAGTAATGTCGGTCATCTTTGAGAGGGAGAGAGAGAAAGAAGGAGAGAGATGGAACACAATACAGCATTAGTCACCAATACACAGACATACAGCAACCACATTTACATGGAATCAATTGCCTGACTAAACAACCAAACATTTAAATATTATATTAAAAGAAACAACTAAAATGAACACTGCTGACCCAAATAAAAGTAGCACATCATAAAACTGCATTGCACCATTTGGACAGCTCTCTGAAATAAGAAAACCTCACACTCACCGGCCACTTATTAGGTACACCTGTTCAACTGCACCCGTTAAATTCAAATATCTAATCAGCCAATCACTTGGCAGCAACTCAATGCATTTAGGCACATAGTCAACGGTCAAGACGATCTGCTGAAGTTCAAACCAAGCAGAATGGGGAAGAAAGGTGATTTAAGTGACTTTGAACGTGGCATGGTTGTTGGTGCCAGACAGGCTGGTTTGAGTATTTCAGAAACTGCTGATCTACTGGGATTTTCACGCACAACCATCTTTAGGGTTTACAGAGAATGGTCCGAGAAAGAGAAAATACCCAGTGAGCGGAAGTTCTCTGGGCAAAAATGCCTTGTTGATGACAGAGGTCAGAGGAGAATGGCCAGGTTGGTTTCAGCTGATAGAAAGGTAACTCAAATAACCACTCGTTACAACCGAGGTATGCAGAAGAGCATCTCTGAAGGCACAACACGTCGAACCTTGAAGCAGACGGGCTACAGCAGCAGAATACCACACTGGGTGCCACTCCTGTCAGCTAAAAACAGGAAACTGAGGCTACATTTGGCATGCTTTAACCAAGATTGGAAAAACGTTGCCTGGACTGATGAGTCTCGATTTCTGCTGCGACATTCAGATGGTAGGGTCAGAATTTGGCGTAAACAACATGAAAGCATGGATCCATCCTGCCTTGTTCCAACAGTTCAGGCTGGTGGTGGTGGTATAATGGTGTGGGGGATATTTTCTTGGCACACTTTGGGTCCCTTAGTACCAATTGAGCATCATTTAAACGCCACAGCCTACCTGAATATTGTTGCTGACCATGTCCATCCCTTTATGACCACAGTGTACCCATCTTCTGATGGCTACTTCCAGCAGGATAGTGCACCATGTTACAAAGCTCAAATCATCTCAAACTGGTTTCTTGAACATGACAATGAGTTCACTGTACTCAAATGGCCTCCACAGTCACCAGATCTCAATCCAATAGAGCACCTTTGGGATGTGGTGGAACAGGAGATTCACATCATGGATATGCAGCCGACAAATCTGCAGCAACTGCGTGATGCTATCATGTCAATATGGACCAAAATCTCTGAAGAATGTTTCCAGCACCTTGTTGAATCTATTCCACGAAGAATTAAGGCAGTTCTGAAGGCAAAAGGGGGTCCAACCTGGTACTAGCAAGGTGTACCTAATAAAGTGGCCGGTTAGTGTATATTGTACCACAAAGCATATTGAAATACTCTGAAATATGAAAACCTTCTGTTGTATCACAAAGAATACTGAGGATTTACTGATTGTTAATACATTCAGTTTATTTCTAAACCAATTCCCCTCTCAAGCATGTTACCGTTTTACTGAATTAGTATGAAAATACGAATGAATAAAAGGAATTTGTCATTATTTTAATGCGATTTCAGTGAAAGGATTTGCTCTGTCTTTTGTTTCCAGCTGCATGTGTTGATATTTTGCCTATTTTGCAAATAGGTATGTACATAACACTCATTCGTGTGTAGGACTCACAGTAAATTCCAATGATACACTTAATAGTAAGGTACTATTAGTCCGTATCAAGATTTGGTCTGGTTTGCCCCTCTGGATGGGAAGGATTGCAAAAATGACTGAGCTGCTTCTGGGAGAGAGTTTGGTGTTCACCTAAAATAGCATCCTAGAATGTTGTTTTTGCTGTACTCGGGCCTCCATCTGTGAGCTTTGTCTGTGAATACTTTCAGTTCTTTCTTATCCAAGCAGACAAAAGCACTGACAGACACACACACGCACACACACACACACACGGGTGCCCTGGATAAACACGCAGAGCAGACACACACACTCACAGTGGCAGACTGGTTTGGGTGAGTCCCACTTCCCCAGCTTGGTACACAGAGTGGAGTTTCGGCCCACCAGAATGAAGCCGGTCAGGCAGCTGTACTGCAGCATAGTGCCCTCCACCGGGGGCCCAGGGGGCCACGCTGCCACCTGCCCGTTCTCCAGGGACGTCCACACACGTGGGCATAGCAGCACTGGTGCAGAGAAGGAAAGACACTGGGCACAGGCACACTGCAACATTGCTGCACATCAATTTACTGGAGGAACTATGGAAAACTGGTCACTTCCCCATCAGCTTGAACAAGTTTGAACATACGAACATTTGACAAAATATGAAAAAGACATTAAAGAGAAAGAAAGAAAGACAGATCTGGCCTCTTTGACATTAGACTTGATGAGGAAAGTTATTTTCTAATTTAATACATGTAATATAGAGGGTAACGGAAGAGCTGCATGACAGAGATTCACAAGGTGAGTGGCACATACAGCATCTGCTCCGCAGGGTCATGTCAGTCCAGGTGTCATTGGGAAGGCACTTCCGGACCTTAGGTCCCACGATAACTCTGTTCCCCCGGCAGATGTACTCTATCTCATAGTCCACTGGCAGTATCTGCACACTGCGTATCTGCAGAGAGCGAAAGGGAAGGTCAAGAGCCGTGTTAGAGGGCATCCAAACAAAACACACCACAAACACTGCCATCCATTATTGTAAAAGCAGACATTAAGAAAGGTTGGATCGATTGCTCACGTGTGTGGCTGATTTGCAAATATGGCAAGTATGGTGGTTTGTAAAATGATGTATGTATTTATTCTTTTGGACTTTTATAAAGATAGAAAAAAATTATTTCAAAAATTTAGTGTCACACATAATGACACTCCTCCTTATTCGTTAATTCAGCTGAAAGACCTCTGTAGGAATCACACATGCCCTCAATGCAATTTATTTCTAATGTGTTTGCTTGTGTAAACAGCAACTGTGATATGAATAATACACTGCATTCTGGCAATGTATTCATAATATCTGCTGCTAATGGGGGGGGACATGACCTCCAAATGCATGTATGTATGGGGACCATGTATGTGAGTAACTACAACTACCAGTTACCTTGTGCTAATTGGTAATAAAGTGACACAATGCACAAATTCAGAATCCATCAATGTTGTGAATATTAAACATTAAAGCCAGTGTAAAACTGATTGGTATATGGTTTCGCAATGTTTTTGAGATTTAATATTCTAAGGAAATAAATTGGGATATATGAGCGAAAGGGGACTGACATAACTCTAGTGGACAGAGACACCTGACTCACACAGAAGCTGTTTTTGTGGTGTGATTTAGATTATTATTTATTTATTTATTTATTTTCAAAACTAAGCTCAAAGTCCCAAACGGCTACAATCTGAGATCTTAGAAATGTTCATTAAAAATATGAAAGTTGGGACTACTTAACCTGCATGGAAGTAGGTCCTGGGGGGACATTTTTGAGAAAACATCAAATGGTCCCCCATCATGTTGTATTGGGTGGTACTGTAAATATCCCAACAAACAACATCTTGAAGATTTTCTGCTTGCAGTCCCCCTGGCCCTGGCACCCTTAGCTGTAAGCCAACCCTAGCACTGATGTAGAGCATCCGGCCACTACCTCTTTTCACTCTGCAGTTCACCAGCTGAGCAACACGGCCATTCTGCTGAAGGAGAGCGGATGCAGACTACAGGCACTCAAACGACCAGAGGAGTCGCTCGTGCGTGATGAGGTGGGGAAATACAGCCGTCTCTCCCAGAGAAACGCTACAGCCAACTTTACTGTGGTCCATCAAGCACTACAGCTTCAGCAGCATTCAAGCTGGGCCAAAGAGATGAAATGTTGTAAACCGGTCTCCCATAAGAGTTCCATTAAGCAAAATGAATTTACCCTCTGGCTCTAAAAGCAGTGGAAATAGATATTTCTTTATCTCTAGTCTCCAGGCTGTGGCTGTCAATCTGCGTGTTAATTGCATGTCTTTGTAGAGCCACCCAACGCCTAAAGCCGTTAAACAGTTCTCAACCGTTTGTTTTTGTGACTGGCAACAACATTTCTGGCTCATGAAAACACATATACACACTACAGGTTCTACTGAACGGATTCTCCTTGGAAACGTCTGACTCATTTTAAAACCTGGTGGCTATAGCTCACAATCATTACATTGTAAGCCAGAGGTGTGAAACTCAATTTCTGGAGGTTTTAGGGTTTGCTTATTATAAACAGTCAATTTAGGCTTTGGAATAAAGCTCTGCGGACTCTAGACAATCAGTTCAACTGACTTTGGTGCTGAAAAACCAAAAAACCTCAGACGAAATGGCCCCCCAGGACTGGGGACTATAACCCCTGCTGCAGGCCATTAAGGGTGAGAGGAACACCGGCATCACCATTATTGCATAAAAACAAATTTCTCAAAAAATATATATCCTTTCTGAAGTTAAATCCAAGAAATCAGCTGTACCTGCTCCTGGGTCAGCCCTCTGTATCGTATCCCTCCATCTCGTGGAGGACGAATTATAGCACAGCCTGCAGAAGAAAGGATCAGACCAGAGATTACACCATAGAAACAATCAGACAGAAAGTTCAGACAGCCAATATGCAACTAAATTTCCTCTCCCATAGAAAATACCCTGTCAAAACTCCTCAGACACAGCATCGTATTTCATAACAAGATCTCCAAGAGATGTAAATCTATCACAATGTCAAGCATGCAGTGCAGTGGTCTAGACCTAGAATGTGGCGATACAGGTGCAGCAACACAACTGTACACTTTTCTACACAAATGTAGAAGTACTTAAATGAATTTTTCCATTAAATTCCAGCTGTGTAAATAAATAGCTACATATATTAAGGTGTGCATGGATAAGAGTGTTTGTTCAATGAGATATTTAAATAAGAAGCTTAAAAAGAAATGGCTAGATGTACTCTATCAAGCACGCAATCAAGATCCATGTTTGGGGGGTTACTATATCATGTCTGTCGATGAGATGCTCTAGGGAGTGTATGACTGGAGGATGTCTTTCCTTCATATCTAAAATGTACTGCCCATCCTTTCATCTAAACCCAAAGTTATATCCTTAAAGGCATAGTTCACCATAAAATTAATGTTATTTATTAATTTCCTAACCTTGAGAAAAGTCTTTTGACCTAACAATGCCAGCTCTCTGCAACAACTTTTTATAGACTTGATTAGTCTATCAAAAATGCTTCATGAGGCCTCATTTCAAAATAGTTAATTAGTTCAAAAACCTTAAGAATCATTAATTAAAATTAAAATTTTAATTCAAAGTAGTTTTCTTTTTTCAACAATTTTCAGTGAAGACTGAGATAAAGATACTATTGAATGCACTTTCATACGTTTCTTTTGTGTGGCCTAGTTTGTGTCTCTATTCTTGAACGTCTTAAACTGCGCACTGCAATTAACAAAGCAGCACCCTGAAAAATACTATACTGTTGTACCTATCATTGAGATATCCTAGTTTAAGAATAATGTATTTTTATATCCAGATTTCAACCATCACAATGCTCTTTACATGGAGATGTTACACTAATTCACACTAATCCACACCCACCATCAATATGTAGCACCAACACTGCTGCATGAACTTACAGCACAGATCAGGACAAGAAAGAAATGTTTGTTTATCTAACTGAATTACTGTTCAGATTTGATAGAGGACAGACTGGGGAGCATAGCTTTCAATACCCAAGTCATTCAGAAACAAATATGCCTGGGGCGTCTAAATAAAATGGTTATTTAAAATATGGTCATGCTTCACTTATGAGACAGGTGTTACCTTAGGGCCTAAAACTATATTCAGAAGAATAATGGACTGTGTCAAATAAATGCTACGGTGGTTGCCTCTGAATGACAATGCAGAGCAGAAACACTGCTATAAAAATGGCCTTTATTCTAGCCTAACACTTCACCAACTGATTCAAATGATATATTCTTGAATGTGCCCCTGTAGCTTCTCACCCCAGATCTGGTAGCATTATTGATTTAAGCAGCAGAGAAGCTGCTGGAATACAAGCTTTCAGGACTGCAGCTGTGTGAAACTCATCTAAGACCTGGTTCTTTACGCCAGTGGGATGCAGCTCACACACCATGAGACAACTGAAAGACTGGCGTACAGTAGAGACGACGTGCACTAGTAGAGGTATTCAGGATCGGACCTTCTATAATACGAATATAATATGCACCTGAAATTGGTATTGCTTCAACCTCACAAAAACATATTTACACTCTGCACTTGTCGATCACTGACAGTACTTTTCAGGACTGGATTCAAGCTAAATATTTTGTTGGCCTCAAATGTTTCTCTGTGCTGCAATTCTGCTTTACTCCAGGAAGTTTCCACATAAATCAGAGGATTTTTATAAAAGGTTTTTATAAAGTGATCATATTTGGAAGCACAAAGAGACATGAACATTCACACAAATACAAACACACATCTTTGCAGGTTACCTCCAGTCGTTGAATTATGTATTGCCACAGTGAGAGATGGTACAATGGCGAGAGTTAAAATAAACAATAATAGTGCCATTCCACTATCTGCAGAGAGAGAGAGAGAGAAGGAGAAGGATGGTTAATAATGCATATTAATCCCGCTGAGCTCACTGACAGACAGAATTACTCCCAAAAATAACCACCCCAAATCTCACTTGTATGAAATATATGGCAATCAACATGGCCCACTAGTTAATGCACATACACACACAACATTGGGAACCACTCCATGTATCACATTATTTGGCCTCATTTATCCAAAGTAGTAACATGGAAGCCTGATTTGAATGTTATTCCTAATAAAACACAGCAGAAAACTTGAATGTGTGCAAGTAACATAACATTGTTACTGGAATGCAATATTTTACTTTAATTACTAATAATTACTTTACATGTCAATGCATTACACAGGCACTGTGCAATAAACAATTTCCCACATATATTGACAGGAAACTTTACAGAAACATTTAACAAAATTACCCATGTATACGTATATCAGACTTATATCACATTTACGCATGTAAATGTAATTACATGAGCACAAGGCTACTATAAAGAAAAGATACTTTTTTCATTTAGAAAAATTCGAGCCAAATGCTTTGTATTTGCTGTGTAATTAGCTGCCCAAATTAAAAACTGAGGGGACATATCATACCACAAAGATTCCCAAAGGCAACACTGAACAACAATACACAGCAAGTGATGTTATAGCCTGCAGAATCTAGAATCATGAGGGTATTACAGGATGTGTAGGGCAGAGGTTTGGGGACCACAGAGTCACTGTATAACAGTCTGTTATGGAATGACAGACTACAAGCAGAAAGAAAAAACAAAAACAAAACAGCACTCTGGAACAAAGAAAATGAATTACAACAGTAAACATACACAATCCAACACCAATTTCATCAAAGGGACTTATCCAGGCAATAAAATGTAAAGCACAAACAGTTCAAGGGTTTAAGTTATTTAAAAAGTGCTATTTAAAATAATTGATAAATAGCAAAAAGAAAGCAATGAATAAAGTTAAATGAATGAATGAATGAATGAATGAATGAATGAATGAAGAAATGAAGTTCCACATACGTCCTGCAGGTGTCAGCAGAGCCCAGCACAACACAACTGTGCAGAAATATGTGGCTGGTGATTGTTGCTTCAAGGACCCTTCCAGTTACAGCTATAGTAGGTAGCAGGTAGAGGGGTACAGTGCCAGGTTTGCTTGAGTTGTGAATCCAACAGGGAATCGTGTAAATTGTATGAATTACAATAGATGCATGCTATTCCCATTTTAATGTATATTGAAATGTAAATACTAAAGTAATAACAGTTTTACATTAGATAAGTCTTCATGGGAAATGTGTCCCATACCCAGCAGAATTCTCAGTGCTGTATCCATGCTTGCGGAGTTGGAATAAGCCCAAACAGGAGCACAAGTTGATTTAACTCTCACACTTTGCTGTGTAGGTGTATAGAAAATTATTTTCTCTAAAAATTAATATGTAACAAACCACCATAATCTGGAGAATCATAGTACTTGAAATGAGAGCCTATAAACATGCCAGTGTACTGTTACTGGTATTTGTAGCTCATTAGCAGATCTATTCATCGCAAAGACTTTCAAATACTCATTATTTATTTAAAGATACTGAACTAAGGAAGGAAGCATCCATATGGAATTCTGCAAACTGAGAAATCCTTCTTCTTTTCCTGTCTCTCTCCATCTGCTTAATTCCCTCAGTCTCCGACCTTTATATCCCTTGTGTTCTGTACACTTTCACCATCACTCTAATCGTACATATTGTTTTGCAATGCATAGGCACCCATGCATATACAAGCACACGTTCACTGGTCGCAATGAGTATAGACATGTAACAGAAGGCACTCCTTCTCTCAGACAGTAATGGGAGCAGGCAGCTCTGCCTAATTCTGTTGCTTGGCAACTACTCACTATCCCTCCCTCCCTCTCTCTCTCTCTCTCTCTCTCTCTATCTGTCAGTCAGTTTCCATAATTTTCCCTTTTTAGACCCCTCCCATCCTCTGTTTTCCTCCCTCCCTCTCTCCGTCTTTACTGCTTTCTCTCAATCTTTGCACCAGACCTTTTCACCGACATATAATTAATTCAAGGGGTAGAAAATGGCATTTTCACACTGTAATCAGACGAAACCATTTTTGGACGTATTAAAAAAGAAACTAATTGTGGAGCGCTTTGAAGCAATTTTCTGCCTAGCACAGCATAAAAGAATGGAGGCTAGACTGGCTGACTAATTTACTTTACATGCAGGCCACAGCACAGAAACACTCAGAAACATCATTCTAAACATTTTCATGACGGAGAATGGAAAGCCATCCAAAATGTATTAGAAGCCTACCATTAAATAGGTAAAACACAATTAGGTCAACAATTCGACAATATTGCCCCAGACCGCTGCATTTTCTGAGCAGAACCATTAGAATTAATTTAGTTTTAAGCTGTAACTGCAGTATGAAGTAATGCAGTGTTGTTTTTCATTGCCAGGTACTATGGTCTGTACACTGTTCTCTGTGTGTGTATTCCCTCTCATATAAATTCAGACCTAAAAGGGAAACAGGATTCACGCTAAAGGGTGATAATGATGATTATTCTGACAGTGATGATCATAAATATTCTGGCAATCGTGAGGATGATGCAGACGATGATGAAGATAATGATTATGCTGTGATGATTATGATAGCAATTACATTAATTAACATTAATAACAAGGTTGTTGATAATAATAATTATTGTTTTTGTTATTACTATTATTATTATTATTATTATTATTAGTAGTATGCCTGTTGTTAAGATACCACTGTTTCTGTTTAGGGCCAACCATCAATGAAGATGCCCCACTTTGATGGTAGACAAATTTCCTCATTAAATTGATTCCATGATGAGTAACTAGATAATGTCCCTGCTGCTTAGGCTTGTTCTTGAAACCAAATACTAAAATGAAATTGTATTCATGTTGTGGAGCGCAGCCAGAGTGACAGTCTCATCATCACTACAATGATCTTACAAGCTCTATTATACGTACCACCAGAGACAAAATGAACCGAGTGAGAGAAAGACAGCGTGTGAGAGGGGGAGGGGGTTCAGAGCATGGCTTGGCTGTGTTGCATAACATTATCACAATCACAGCAGTACACACACTGCTGTGAAAGCGAAACATTTTCAAGGACAAACAGAAGCCATATATAATTGCCTAATTTTTTCCCATATTCCTGTTGAAGGCGACTCACTACAGAAAATTGCCACTCATTACAGAATGAGATGCTCACTCTGTGGTAACTCATGCATGCTACAGGCTCGATCATTAAGTATTGTGGAATTTCAGTGCACTTTACGCAACTCTTCCGTATAAATCATTAAAGGAAATGGGCTATAATTACACCAAAAATATTTGCCATTTGATATGGTTAAAGTTGTTTTCCTTTAATGGTATTATTAAATCTTTCATATATATTTTTTTTCTCAACATGCAAATATATGGGAATTGCTAAGAATGTTAATTAACATTTGGGTCAGCAAATGCTATATCAGAACTTTACAGTACTGTATGAATATGAAAATTTGAGACAGATCATCTAAATTAGAAACATAGATTATTTCAACATGAATTTGTCAGAATGTTATACAGTATGCATACAAGTGTGTGTAATAATTTTGAAGAGTCTTTTATTTTGAAGAGAAACAAAGCTTTTCCATTTCTGTTCAAATGGGCTATTTTCTTAGTACCACATGCGTCATAGCTAAGGTGTAAATTTGACCATTTTTAAGTCATTCTGGTGGCACAGGAACTTAATGGATCTACATGTTACAACCATGGCTCTTATTTCCACATCTGTATTTTGAATGTTGGAATCACATCTGAGTATCTGGAACACCAGCAGGGCCCCTGCATTGAATTTAATCCAGAAAACACTGATTTCTTCAGGACATATCACTACACTGCAAATGAGAGGCAAAGCTTTAGGGGACTATTTAACCATCTGGGGGTATAAACCACTACATTTGTTACATTGCAACAAACAGTGGCCATTCTCAGTGAATAGGCTTGATGGGATATAGGCCTGTTTTCACAGGTGGTTTTAATGAGAGAGTTGAGTAGGATATAGTGCAAAAATGAAAACTACAAGTAGAGACTGAAGCACAACTGAGAAAAGAATGGCATAACATTGTTCAGATGAATACATAAATCAATGGATTCTGGCTTGAGTAGAAATAAAACAGGGGATCTTGTTCAGGCACTAGCGACAGTGAAAAATCAGTTTTGGTTACATGACTGATGGAATAGCCTTGTATTTTTTTCTAACTCACTGATAATTTCAATGGGAAACTGACTGAAGTCGAATAAAAAATTTTACTGCCTTTTTTCACCTGTCATTGGGCTATGGGGTTCACTAAATTTGACAAAAACATTGTTGTCAAGTGAGTGAAAGGTTTGGTTTAATCCTGTTTAGTTTTTACTCCTTATCCAGGCTAATTATTAGTGTCGTCCAAATGTCACCCTTCCAAAAAATACCAGTCCATTACGTAAAAAACTTTTTTTTTATGTGAGTGGCGTGAATCAAATCAGATCAAAAAGCCCAAGAAAAGGGTTTAGTTAGGCATGTAAAGCTTGTGTTACAAAATGTTTTCAAGTTTTCTAAACTTCCCCTAGGGTAATTTTATCAATGAATACCATAGATAGTTACTGACATTTTATTCCATTTGAGTTAGTTACCATAATTAACAATCAATAGTTAATTAATAGTAAG
The DNA here is from genome assembly GCF_013347855.1 of Anguilla anguilla. Lineage (NCBI taxonomy): Eukaryota > Metazoa > Chordata > Actinopteri > Anguilliformes > Anguillidae > Anguilla > Anguilla anguilla. The sequence continues at coordinate 65,735,679 of NC_049201.1, forward strand.
CAGTGAAAGAGAAAAACATATTGCTGAGAAACAGCAAGATGCCACAGTGAGATGGATGAAGGTGTAGTTAATTAGCACTATACATAATTCCCAGAGCATCAGCAGAGTGGAGAAGACGAAGGGAGAGAGACAGTCACACACTGAGAGACATGAACACATGCTGAGAGCCACTGAAACAGTCTAGTAAAGATCAGAGAGAGAGAGAGAGACAGAGAGAGGGGGGAGGGGGCTTACATTTGAACTGGTCTGGTTGATAAATATCTAGGTAAGTCGGTTTTAACGAATAGAATTAGTGAATCAACAGTGATGTTTTCATTGCCATTTCACCTGTAAGTTAGTGAGGTAATCAGCAGGTCAGTACATGGGCCTGTGTAAGAGACAAGCCTCAGACAGACAGTACCTTTTCATCTGTTGATTTTCCTACAAACTGCTTTTACCCACAGTCTTATAATTTTATTTCTTTCCTGTTTCACAGTTTTGTTTTGTTTTTTTTAAACAACCTACAGTGCATATATCAATGTTTCCTTAAATACAACACATCTGACTTTCATACAACTTCATTATAAAGTTACATATTATAATCAACCACATTTCCAGCTTGGAAACAGGCAGTATTTCTCCCTCAACTTGTGTTTTCTGGCCCTGAAAACATTCCATTCTAAACCAGACCTTACAGTTGTACCTAAACACAAGTCAGCAGTTTATTTTCGTGGCATGGAATCAGATGCATAAATGTTGCTGAAAATCCCAGTGCTATTCATTCTAACCCACTGAAACCATGCCATCTTTTCAAAAATCCATTACTCACGGATTTAAATGTCTGTCTCGTTGTCTGGTCCTGACTACAATTCTCTCCGCCTTGATTATTTACGGTCACTCACTCTGTATAGTAGTGTAGCTGTTCGGGTACACGCACCACTGATGACACTTTTCCAGAACCATGGACAGAGACCCAGTCAAGCACAGTTGAGAATAGTTCTGGCCGAGTAATACAGAAAGTCCCCGTCGGAAAATTCTATGTTCACTCGGACAAAAAGGTGTTGGATATTCATGCTAATGTTTCCCCTTAAAATCTGTCGTGGATTTTAAAAACTGCAGTCTAAGTCGAGATATACGTAAAAGTTGTATAGAAATGTCAACGCGCAATCATTAACTGCGATACAATGGCACGGTAATGACTTATAGGCAGTTGGCTGCTTCACAATTTGTATGTGTTCTAATCTTGAATGAAATACTACAGAAGCAATATAGCATGCTGTAAATGCGCTGCAGTGCAGAACAGAACACACAATGTGACACCATACTGTTAAAGGGACTAATATCAGTATGGTGTAACACCGCTTCCGAAACTCAAGTGCATCTGAAAACGAAGGGAAGACATGACATCAACCACGAAAACAGGTTTTCCAGATAATTGTCAGACTACAATTCAAACACAGCAATGGGTGGTGAAGAGGCATTGAAATCTCGACTTACAGCGCCGCTCAGTTGCTTGTTCGTGTTGAGCCGGGAATAAATGGTCACTTACAAATAAATGCCAGTTATATCCACGCGACCAAGCGTAATTGTGTGTTTGCGCGCGTGTGTGAGTTTAAGAAAAATATATGGCTAAATATCCTATACGATCCAAGCGTAAACTGCACACCTTGGTAATATATTTCCCTGTACACAACACTACACATTCCCTGAATTGCAATAAATTGTTAAAAATGACCAAAATCTAATCGAATATGAATATGTTTAAAGGAAAATATGTACTAGCACCTGCTGGCTAGATCAGTAGCCTACACGAAAGCCAAAGACTAGCCTACAAGGTAGGCTACCACTCATACTATTACTGCAAATTAAGCAAACAAACAACAAACCTGCGGTAAAATGTATCTACCTTGTAAAAAAACATATCAGCATTACAACTGGCCTTAAGTCTGTGTGCATACTAGCTACAATTGTGCTTCAGCCAGGAAGCATATTGCTCGAATATTAACGCTCATATAATACATTAAAAATCTACAAGGATAATCTAAAATCAAAACGGAAAAAAATTAACTCGACAACAAATTACTACCAATGTAAGTGCTGACTATACGGCTGTAACGTTTGTACTTACAGATACTTAAGAAGCCCGCTCAATACGTCAATTTCCGTCGAATTGTACTCGTACAAAAATAAGCAGATGTCGTGTAGCTTATGTGGCAAAATGTGCTTATGTTCAAACAACTGTGCTCATATAACCACCTATCTGTATAAGGATGCATCCGTCTATTTTGTATACGAAAAATAAACGTGCGTCTTATTTGTATTGCTATCTAGATGTTATAATTTTGTTGGGTGGAAATTCTGAATCTGAAAAATACAGTATACATAAACGTTTCTTCCTTGGACGACGAAGCACAGTTCCCCTCCCTCCTTTCCTTCCTTCTTTCTCTCCCAACACTCCCTCGCTAACTCACGACGTCATCGACGGAGACGTAACAACGTTAACTGTCCCTCGATCGCGCTCACACTAATCACACAGGCTGCAGTGTCCATGTGTTAGGCAATGCATACCCAGCATCTACCATTTAATCAGCCAATAAGAGCTTAGAATTCCTAACTCACTATGAGTCTGTATTCTCGCTTAGATAAGTGGTGCTAGTCTCCACAACTGAAGTGTTGAATGGCATGGTGGTGTGTGTAGATAGACATGGTCTCTAATATATGTGTTCCAGTGGGGAGATTCTGTTGTCCACATTTGCGCATATGGTGGATACTACATGGAGGTATTGCTGAATGAAATCCAACGAGCATGAATATTATTAAGTTATGTATTTTATGTGGTGCTCATATCGACAGTACTATCATATATAACTATGAAACGTTCATAGTGTCAGACCTCTTTATTGTGATCAGTCAATCACATCTATATCACAGAATTATCACCTTGGTCTCTTCTCCCCCTTCTCTCCCCCTTCAATTACTTTTCCCCTCCCTCCCTTCATTCTCTTCTACACTCACCCTCCCCATGCAGTCTATTCTAAGTGCACTCTTCTCTATTTTTATATCACTGTTGAATAATTGAAACACAGAGACAGATGATACTCACTCTTTTCTCTCTTCTTGTTTTCATCAACCCTCAATGTTGTTCTCACAATGTTATCTTCCACACCTCTGTTTCTCTGCCACTCACTCACAGTGCACACAGCTTCTCTTGATATTGCTTCCTACTTGTCCCTGTGTGATCATAGTGTAATGGGCTTACCCTTGCTGTTAGCATCACTTGTTGGCATGATTTTGTCCCTTCTGGTTTAACCCCTCTGCATTTGTAAACATTTCTCCTGCCTAGGATCTAAAGTCTCTACCGTGGCAACACATTACCTTCTGTAAACAGCGGTGGTTGGGTCACAAGCAGTGCTCCTGGGAAAAAAAAAAAACTTACCAGAACAGCACAACCAATTAACGTTCAAAATCTATTTTATTTGCTGCAGTCGGTTTGTTATACATGAAACTATAAGACTGAGGGTTGCTTGTGAAGAACAAAAAAATCTTATGGCAGTGCAGTAGGTGCCATCATATACACAGCAGAAATAAACACTGTTGAATACATCATTTTTTAAATCAGTGCTTAAGCTACTTTTAATATAATTGCAGAAACAGTTGGGTGGGCTAACCAGTATACACAGTTTTACGGCAATTACATTTGCATCAAACAAGATGCAGATGCATCTGGAACATGTTCATAATTCACTTCGCCTCCTCTGGGAGGATTAAGCCTGCCAGGGCTCAAAGCTGACATCTTCAGTCATAATTGGGCATGTTTAAACATAGCCCCCCTGCCCCCAACAGCCACACACACACACACACACATACAGTAAACACCAAATACACACATTCAAGCTGTAACAGCTGGGCAATGCGTTCATTTCTCATTTCAAGTTATCATTATGCACCTGTGCATGCAGGACAAAGCATTGAATGCAATTTGTTCCACTTTGTTGATTTCACACTGCTTGTTTGTTTTTCAATTTTAGAAGAACTGTGTGCAATGTTACATGGGTGTCATTGTTCATTAATAGTGAAATATAATATTTTATCTAAAAGATGCTATTGAAATAAATTTACATTACATACATTACAATAACTTAGCAGATGCTCTTATCCATAAACAACAAGTGTAATGTTTACCTAACAAACTATTTGTATTTTATCAAAAGAAAGCACCACCAGACAGATAACTTTACACAGTTGTAACTATAACATATATATTTCCCTATAAAGGGAACTCTACAGAAATAAAGAGAAAAGAAAGGTAATCCTTCAATCTGTATAGGAATATGGGCAGAGTTTCTGCTACTGTAGTGGAATGTGTGATCTTTGTCCGCTCAAAACAAAAAATTTGTAAAAATAAACAAAAATGATAAGTATATATTAATAAATGTGGTGTGGTCCCACTGGTTTCTCTGAAAGGCTGGTCCAACTGGATTATCAACAGAATATACCATAAACCCGATATAAGGGTTGTAGATAAGTTCTTATCTATAATGTGGCAGACATATTTATGTTAACAGTTTAATAAATAATGTAAAAAAGAAAAACTGAATAACATAACTTTTAAAAATCTGTGCAGATAGAGGTTCCAATATTTTTCAGTCAACAACACTCAATATGCCTGTACATACAGTGGAGGCAGAAAGACTAAAATGATTCACACTTTTAACCCTTTAATGTGTAAGTTTGCAAGCATGTGATTAGAATGTTCTTTACTGAACATTCTAATGCTGATGTAACAATTGTTACAGGTAATTGAAAGCAATGGGGTTCTAGAGTTCCTGTAATGTGTAATGTGTAGGTTACTTAAAATTTTGAAATAATAATAATAATAATAATATATATATATATATATATATATGCATTCCAAAAATTTTACTTTTCAAAGAGAAAAAATAAAATAACAAAACACAGAGTAATTTTTAATGCATGAGGACTCACTACCATTTAAGCAGTAGAATTTCAAAGTCAGTGTAGCATAAGTGGTTCTCTGTGGTTGTTGTATAGAAACAATGTGTTTGCTTTAATAATTCTTTAAAAAAATAATAAAGGATAAACAGCAATTACTGTCAAAACTACAGTGAAAAGGTACTACACTGTGTGTGCGTGCGCACATATGTACTTTAATATAAAATGGAACTATTTTGAACAGCAACTTCCTTAATTTCACAAAATCTTTATCAAACCACTAATTTCAGACATTTGAAAAATCTACTCCTTTAACAGAGCACTGAGAAAGAGTGGTGAGCAGGTGCAGGACAACTAAGAGATAACCGCAATGAGATGTTAAAGGAACAACATCAAAGACAGTCACTCCATTATATATAATCATTAGTCAGTTCAAGTAGACAACTTTATGAGAGCCTTAATCATCATCACTGATCTCCACGATATCCATGCACTCAAATGTTAAAGCATTTAAAAACAAGTATTCTATAAGTGACATCGTAATTTTCATGTAAGTCAATGCGTAAGCAAGAGCACTGCGATTATAAGAATTAATGAGATATTCACTAAACAAATGAATACCTATATCCAAAACACAGTTAGGCCCAATGGTATAGCATTTGCAGTTAAGTTATCCAATGTGTCACAGTATTGCAAGACAACTTCCCCTCTCAAATGACAATATGCCCACAAGATGTATGAAGGCACACAATTTCAATCACAGCCACAGCTCCTATATCAAATTACTAGTGAGATTTATGAAGCAATGTTTGTTTTCAGCGAGGCGCTTTAGCCACTAGTATATATGCTGTGTTCATCAGTGAAGGAACTGTGAAGTATGCAAATGTATAAAGCCAATAAACAGGTTCGCCTGGTCAGTACTGGCTAGCACGAATCAGTGAAGACAAAAGCAAAAAACTAAATATCTTAAATATTTTTTATTTGACTGTAAGATATTGCATAAATTGCCACTTTATATTCATTATGTTAACATTATTAATGATATTGCAATACATCCACTTCACTTGAAACTAATTTCACAGAGAAATAAAGAATAAAGGGGGAGGCAGAGAGAGAGAGAAATAGAATTATGATGTATACTGTATGGGTGCTTGTACGAATGAGAAGGAAAGAATGATGCCAGGAAGGAGATAAACAGTCAAAGCACACAGCACAGTTCAATTCCAGCGATAATCAGCATTTCCAAGTGTTCAAATAAATTGCACAATTTTCCATGTAATAATTTGCCAAAATTATATACAACATGAACAAACTTCCAGCCCTCATTTCATATGGTCTGTTCCCCTCACGCCAACCCCTGGGGTCCATATACTGTGGTGAGGTAAACTTTAACAGCATCATTCCAATTCTTGAGGGTCACAATACAGTGGGATTTACAAGTTTCTCATAAACTAATGTCACTCATGAGTTAACAGAAAGAACTGGCCAATCAAACGGCTTATCTGAACAGAAAAGAAACAAATGAAAACCTGAAGGACCTCTCACACACATCTTCAATGTAATTGTTCTCTTGGTGTACTGAATTCAGGGGCTATACTTTCGAAATGAATTCAGGTGGCACACTTAAGTGAAACTTGAAAGATTGTGCCAACAAATAAAATGGCCAGTATCCAAAATGATACATAATGGAATGGCATTTTTATTAAATAAATTGTACACTTTTCACAGACTTCATTACCTAAAGAATATTATCATAATACTTAAAGGTTATTTGAAAAATCACATCTTCCAACTAATGTAGATGCCAAACTGAGAGCAATTTTTGGTTGGGGCAAAGGCAAGTGGGTCCTTGTTTCTTACAGAGAAAACAACCATACAATACATTTCTAGCATTTTAAATTCCCAGCATATAACTGAGGATTAAAAATGTTTCACTTTCTGGAAACAATTTTTTACCAATTTAGGTTTTGGTAGTATGCATAAACTGTTTGGGAATGTAAATTCAAAAGCAAAAGTATTTTTAGAAATTTTGGAAAAAATAATAAATAATTTAAAAAAAAATTTCAGCAGGACGAAGTAGTTACAATATCTTAAAATAATTTTAAAGATTATTGTTTATTGTATTATTGTTGAGGACAAACATTTCTTCTACAATATTAATGAGTAGTGAATAACCCAGTTCTCTTGCAGGTGCAGCATTAAACATACTTGTGGATTTTCTGGTATTTTTATCACATGAAATATGGATTTATTCAGTGTGTTACTACATTTCTCCAGGGACAATGCTACTTTTCTATATGGCGGCTTGATGTCAACGTATTGTTTCATAAGTAGTCTTGATGTTAGTCCCTCATCATTATATTTATGACAAGCGTAAATATTAGAAACCATTTCACATCAATTCATAAGACATATCACAGAAAGGAAAACATAAAATCTCATCATTCAGCCGTACTCAAGTAAACAGGAAGAGTCAATGAAGCTGATACAATTTCAATGTGAGCTGTTTGAATAGATCTATGACATCCTGCTGTATCTAGTTTCAGAGTGATTTTGCTCTAATGACCTCTAGCTATTCCATCATGCATTGCAAGGTTGTCCTCTCATGTAACAGTGCAGCACAATAGACAGGCTAGGAATGAGGAAACCACCACTTCCAGAGGCCGATATTTAAGATGTGGGGGTTCCTGTAGTGTGTGTACGTACCATACTGACCCAACTCATCTTCAAGTAATGAAGTGCCAATCTGAATGTCTATTTTTTACTACATAACATTTACACCTGGGTTAGTGTTGCTTAATCATCCGTGTTAATTTTCTGCTACCCCTTACTTTCCCTTTTCTTGTCTCATGTTAGTGTTTAAGCTCCATGCACTTCCCTTCAGGTTTGTAACAGCTCTGCATTTCCCTGCCCATTCCCCCCAGGCCTCACTCACAAACTGACGCTCCTGTGGTGCTGCTTGACAAAGCTCTCTCTGCCCGCTGCCTGCACCTCTCCACTCGTTCCATCTTGCCCCGATGGGCGAGCGGCCGCCCTCCCTGCTGCTCTCTCCACTTCCCTCACTTCCCTCACTTCCCTCAACCGCCTCTCCTTCTCTCCCTCCTCCCCTGACAAGCTGACCACATCGCTCAAAAAGTCTCCCAAGTGTTCGACGGAGTCACATTTTTCCAGATCGGAGGCGATGGTTTGCAGGCTGAGAACTGAGAGGGTGTCTGAGCCGGCCTTCTCCGCCTCCGCCCTCTCTTTCTCCCCCCAGCCCGAGGCTCTGTGTCTCTCCACCCACTCCCTGGTTTTGTCTCCGCCCCTCGTTCCGTCCACCCAGTCTTTCACCGTTGTCCCTCCCCCACAGGCCCCGCCCTCACCCCCAGTCTCACAGTCAGACTCCGCCCCCACTGGCGAGCTCCGCCCTCTGCAGGCATTGGTCTGCCCGGTCGCGAACCGCCGTCGCCCCCTCTGGGCGTGGATCTGCTCGCTGATTTGCTCCAGGTTACGCAGCGCCACCGAATAGCGGGTCTTCACCTTTGACACACGCTCCTCCAGCTGCACCACTTTAGACTTGTGCTCCTGTGGGGTAATACAAATACATGAAGAGAAGGATGGAAAGCAAAGTTAATACCACATTTTATTAGAACCGGGTGCATGTCAAGTAAAATCCATACACAACTATGAAGACATAATTTCCTAAAATGTCAGTGAAATAAAATGCCGCCCAGTAATTAGCTTCAAATAATTAGGGCCACAGTTAAATTAGATAATGACCCTGTGGTAAAGCATTGGTCTGGGATCCTATCTCTACTACCTTAGATGATGTGCAACACTTGCAGACTGTTGAGCGGGGTGTTATGACAGCAAGCAGAGAACGGTGTAGCAAGAGCAAATGCCATGACAACTGTCACTACAAAAAACAAAGACACACACTACAACCCACATAAACAAGTGTGTGTTTGTGTGCGCGTACGTGTGTACAGACATACATGCTCACAAAGTGATTCGTGAAAGACAAACCCTAGAGGACACTAGAAATCAGTGTCTTCCATCTGGATATTACATTTTGGAGGAGTGAGACTGAAGATGATTTAGAACTTTTTAGAACTTAAGGCTGCGCTGTGGTATTGATGGGGAGTATGATAGAAGAGATACACAGAACCGCAGAAAAGAGAAAATGGATAACCCCCCCCACCAGAGTCATAGAAAAAGAAGAGTACTGGGAGTTGGACGTGTCTACAGATTGCAGTTTGAGTAGTCTGGAAGAGAAGGATTTGAGAAGAAAAACATAATTTAAGGAATGACTTTGCTAGATTATTTTTACATTACAGCAGTGCAATGTACATTTAGTCCAGCATGTGCTTACACTCCACTGCAATAGGTGCAACTGCAAGCCTTCAAGCTAAGTCATTACAGAAGTTCCCTTGTATTTAAAAAAAATGTATTCCATTGAAAATTATTTAAATGACAATCAAATCAAGTCTGTTAGTCTGCTTACAATGGCTAACATTATTCCAAATGCAGGCTAAATGTATTCAGGGAGTTCTGTAGAAAACATAACAAGATTATTTATTGAGAAAAGTATAATTGAAATATTAATTATGATTGACTTATTCCTTGATTACAGTGAAAAATATTTTGATGTGATTAAAAATCGAATACTGAACTGAATACTGAATACTAAGGTATCAACACAAAAAGCATGAGATTTCTTTCAGAATGAAAAAACACTTTCAGTGAACACTTTCAGAATGCAATTTCAAATTTGTTCCAGAATCGAAATATTTTAGAACAAAGTATTTTAATAAAAATCTTTAGAAAGATAATCTGAAAAGAAATTTTAAAAATATCTGACCCAGGTCAGGTAGCCTCACATACAAAAACGTGGGTATTAAGAGCAAAGTGACCTTTCCCTTTCACAGAACTGAACTGAACTGAACTGAACAAAACCTTGAAAACAATGCCAAAATCTACACAAAATGTTGTGGAACATTATCAACAAAAAAAGGCGGGGATGCTGGTGGGGATATATAAGGTGAAATGCAACAATCTTCAAACAGACAATTAACTTTTAAGTATTTGTATTTGTTAGGTTCATTCTTCCTCTGTTTATTGTGGGTTTTTTCAGCAGGAGGGGAGAACAGCCCTTCAGCTCCTCGAGGCAGCCGCTTTACGCTGAGAGAGCAGGAAACGGTGAGACACACAGCAGAAAAACGAGTCCCTGGTGCTCAGCCGGAGGAAGAGGCAATAAAGGCAGCCCACAGGGCTGCCACAGCACCAGTGCGTCAGCGGGAGGGTAGCCGTTAGCTAGCAGCTGAGAAACACCAATCAGTCCACTGAGGAGGAACAGATGGTCACGGCAGAAGGGCAGAAGTAACGGAGAGGGGAGAACAGAGATCAAACCACGTAGACCCTACCTGACCACGTAGTGGTCACATACTGCGTGGCTAAAGGCTCTGGACCTTTCGCCACTGTGGCTGTGATCTTGCCGTTCCCATCTCTTGTGGACCCCCATCTCTTCCTTTGGAACGCAATGTATATTTGAAAAACATGAAAATAGCTGAAACACTCTCCAGAGTAGTTTTGTTTCCTCTGAACAAAATGTGGACAACAAAACGTTTCTTTAACAAGGTTGAAGTTCCCATTGCACTCTGATGTGCATCTATGCAGTTTTAACCACGACTAAGAGGAAAGATGGGCGTATACAGTACATCTAACATGTCATATTCTGTTCTGTGGAACCAGTGCCTCCAGCTTTTATAAAGAACTACAATTCTTCAGATGGATCTATCATAAGCTCATTGGTATAAAGTGGTTGATGAATGCACAAGTGACTTTGTGATAAACCCAGAAAGCATGTTTCACCCCAGCGTGCGCTGAGAAGGCAGGTACCTCCAGTATGTAGTTGAACTGAGCCTTGAGTTCGAAGTAGGGCTTGGACTTGATGATGACCCTCTTGAGCGCTTTCTGCAGGGTCTGCACGCGGGCCTCGGCGTCCTGGCACAGCTGCGTGACGCGCTGGTGCTCTCGCTCGCTGCGCAGACGCTCCTCCTCCGCCTCGTTCACCTGCCAACACCCACATGGCCAGCATCAGCGTCGGCGTCAGCGTCGGCGTCACCGCACCCCACCGGGTGCCTGTCACCCAGAGTCCGCCTGGACCGCTGCCCCGCCCAGCGGTATGAAACCCGCGGCTCCGAAACAGAACAGTCTCGTCTCGGACGAGGAGACAAGGCCCCCAGCAGTTCTCATCCCTTCAAGAAGACAACATCCCAAAAACTGCTGAATCCCACCATCTTACGCACACTACAGACACATTTCCGGAGCACTACCACACACAACCTCGTTTCCCTTAACCGTGGATAAAGCCGTCTAAAAGCGACCATATTTACTACTGTTATTTCACGTGTCAAAATAAAAGCGCAGTCCCTGGCAGAAACGAGCCGGAGCGTTTTATCACACGACAGCCGCACTTCCATCTCTCCCAATTTCACACTCAGACAGAGCTCCCTACTACGCAAATAACAAATGAGTGCTTTTAATGACCACACTAATGAGCTATGGTGTGGGCTACACTGCAGCAGCTACTACAAGTGACAGATACAGTAACAGCGGATAAGTTACACTTGCTATAGACGTCACTGTGAACAGGGGTGTTTAATAAGCAAACAATACATGAAAAATAACAAATGTCACAGGTTTGTATCATAAAATGGCTACATGTAATTACATTGCGCAACGGCCACACTGAACTTACATGATGTTTCTCTTATAATTCAGAAGCTGTTCATGGAAAATGAATCTCTAGAAGACAAGTGCAAAAAAATTAAGATAAAAGCAGAACAGAAAAAAACTGAATAGATAATTGAATAGAACATCGTATAAAAATCTTCCCTCTCACTTGGCTTGTGTTTCTAAATTATTCACAGTACATCCTCCAACATATTATGGTGTAGTTCCTTCAACTAAAGCATCCCTAAGGTTCAAAGTCATAGTGGGGTAGCAATGATTCTTTTCCCAGTCTACCTAAATTTCACTTTTGCTGGCAAAACTTAAAATTCTATTTTAAATACAACTATTTAAAATAATTAAATATTTTAACTATTTAACAGCTCAAACATCAAAATTTACATTTGCTGTTTTTTTCTTGTTCACTTTGCTCAAGATGCAAGCAGACATAAATGGTCTCAGTAAACCGATCAGGATTTAAGCTGAAATGTATCTCAAAAGGTCATTAAATAAAAGTAAAATAAAGCGCAAAAGTAACTAGAAATACTGCCTTGCGGTTGTATGCCTCCGCCAACCAGTAGCTAGTTTGGATATAAAATGTCATCACTTCATCATTTTATCCTATTAGACATTTGTGTGAAACTTTGTCATAATTAGCGTATGAATTATTGAGTTATGGCCAAAAACGTGTTTTGTGAGGTCACAGTGACCTTGACCTTTGACCACCAAAATCTAATCAGTTCATCCTTGAGTCCAAGTGGACATTTGCGCCAAATTTGAAGAAATCCCCTCAAGGCGTTCCTGAGATATTGCCTTCATGAGAATCAGGACGGATGGACGGACGGAAGGACGGACTGACGGACGGACGGACGGTCAACCCGAAAACATAATGCCTCTGGCCATGGCTGCACCGTCGCGGAGGCATAATAAAGCACATGCCATGTGGGTGGCCTGAAAAAGTTGGATTTATAAATTCCTTGACCATTCAATCAAATTCTTTTTCTGGCCTTAATCTTTTCAGAGAACTACCCCAGGTGTTGCCTGAATGTAATTTAAAGCATTTTGGGGTGATGACAGCAAGTGGTTATGGGAGGTGGGTGTCATCAAATGACTTCAATCTAAATTCTGACAGGGATATGATTGACTATTCACACCTCGCATATCACTCACCCGTCACGTCGCCGTGTCAAAGTTTGAGGCCTCCAAGCTGTGACGCGACTACCAAAGATACGCGGAAATTACCGGAATCCATCGCCCTCATCCACTCTCACCTTAGCGGTGGCGTGATTGAGCATCTCCTGCCACGTCGGATCCAGCGTGTTCCTGTCCGCCAGGAGCCCCTGCTCGGCCACGTACACCATCTCCCTAGCGGCGGTGTGCATGGAAACGGCTCTCTCATAGCTCAGCGCGGCCTTCTGGGTTTCCTGTTGGGCCTGTGGGGAGTACAGACAATCACAGTGCATTAGAGGAAGAGGGCAACCAGCAACCGTACACTGAGAAAGAAGTTCATAAATCACTGCACTGGGAGAAGTTAACCTGTATCACATAACAGTAAATGAGGAGAACACAGAGAGCGACAGTAACCAATGACAATTGCTCTGAGAGACAACAAATCATGCTACCCTGACAGAAAGAGAACAGTAATTCAGAGCCATTCAGTGAGTCTGGAATTATCACACCTGCCTCCAGAAGTTTCACGCCATTAATACCGTTTATCAGTCTGCCTGTTAACTTAAAACACTACGGGCAGATCCAAATAAACCTCGGTGAAAATACTGCAGAATAAGTTTTATATTTTCAGAGCTGACAAGACAACTATTAAAGGCAGTGAGTGTGTGCACTCCACAAATGGTTTGGGTTTTCATTAAACATCCATGTTCATGAACATGGATTCCTGCTATTTTTGCTGTGCAGTGGATGTTCACAGTAACTTAACACTACACAGTACCTAGTTTGTAGGTCACAGTGTCTTTACCACAGTCAAGCATCCTGTCAACACCACCCAAAAATAAAATAAATGCCCCTGAGCTTCTGAGATTCAAGTCAAGGACAGGTCCACATTAAACAGCTGAAAGCAGTATGGCCAGGTTACAGTTGGCTAATAAGTACCTAAAAGAACATGCAGTGTTCTGAAAAAAAGTATTGTGGAAAGATGAGATTCACTTGTATCAGAGTAGTGAAAAGAGCAAAGTATGAAGGTCAAAAGGAACTGCCCAAGATCCAAGTCACTCCCCTCATCAGTGAAATATGGTGGTGGGGGTGTTATGGTTTGGGCATGTATGGCTGCCACAGGTACTGGATCGCTTGTCTTCATTGATGATGTAATTGCTGATAGCAGCAGAATGAATTCTGAAATGTACAAAAGCATCTTCTCAAGTTCAATTAAATGTCTCCAAACTCAATGGATGGTGCTTCATTTTACAGTAAGACAATGATCCCAAACACACTACTAAAGAGTTTTTCAAAGCCAAAAACTGGAAGATTCCTGACTGAATCACCTGATCTGAATCCAATTGAACATGCGTTTCATATGCTGAAGAGAACACTTAAGGCAACTACCCCCTTAAGAAACAAGCAGGAGCTGAAGATGGCTGCCATACCAGTCTGGCAGAGCATCACCAGAGAAGATACTCAGCACCTGGTGATGTCTATGGGTCACAGACTTCAAGCAGTCATTGCATGCAAAGGGTATACAACAAAGTACTAAACATTACTACTTTAATTTATATAACATTAATATGTCCCAAACATTATGATGCCCTGAAATGGGGGGACTATGTACAAAAAGCAGTCTAAATTCTACATGGTGAAACCAAAGTGTATAAAAAATACCCTTAAATAAAAGCTAAGAATGTGCACTTTGACCGTGTGTGAATTGTTTGATTACAAATCTAAAATTGTGGAGTACTGAGCCAAATCAATAAAAAAAATGTCTTTGTTCCAAATGTTATGGAGCTCATTGTTAAATAAATAAAGATTATCATTATTAAAATCCATTGATTCTTCCCAAGAAGAAAATGCCTCCCTTTCACTTCAAGCAACTCCATGTGTGAAGAAAAATGATGGAACCCAAGCATAAAATCAGTACCTATTAAGTAGTGTTTTTTCACCTTGTTATGATTCTACACGCATAATTAATTGTGCATATAATTATACACCTTGTTGAGATTACTGGCAGAATGAGAAGTAATCTACCTTGTCTTTTGCTTTGAATGATGTAGGCAGGTCTGGTGTTAATTCTAAACCACTGTACTCCCTGTCCTTATGACAGACCATAAGATATGATTGGCTTGTCATGTTAAAAAATCACATTCCCTTGCCAAAGATACTAATGATGCTCTGCCTCTGGCTCTAGCGGGTGATGTCACATTCCAATGTAACCAATAAAACATCCTTACTAACTCAGTTACACAGGGGTGATGAGTTTGATGTATTCTTCCCAATGAGCCTTAGAGACACCTGGCCAGAAAGTCAAGACCCAACAATAACAGGTTACAATTCGCACACACACACACGCACACACACACACCGACACACAAGCGCACACGCACACACACACACACACCAACACACGCACACATCGACACACACAAGCACACACTAGTTAGTGTTTGGGAAGGGCTTTGTGCTTCCGTACCTCTTTGGCCAGTCTACGGGCCTCGTAGTATGGCCTGGCTTTCTCAATGCAAGTGCCAAGCTGGGAGCCCTGTGCATTCAGCTTCCTGGCTGATTCTGTAAGGATCTTCCTGTAACCTGATCTTGCATCCTGTGAACAAGGAAGTGTACACTTCAACAATAAGGAAATGAGAAATGAATGGCTGTGTATTTCTTGATTTTATTCCTGTGAATAATGATCAACAAAGTCTTAAAACACACAAACAGCCTGCTTGTTTTGTAGCACAGTCATTTCAAAATCACTCAAGCAAAAGATGATACATATTCCAGCAAGTGCCCATACTAACATATCAATAATATTAACATGATTCTGAAAATACTGTCAATTTATAAATGACTCACTGTCAATCTGTCACAAGCATTAAAACGACTAATAATGTTAATTTCCAATTGTGCATACAAAACCATGCCAATACCCTATATCGGAAGATCTTTAAAAAGGCACCACAATTTTCAAGCTCCGCGTTGACACTGAATTGCCACATCCGTAGATCTTGCAATTCAGTCTACCAAATCTGTTGGCAAACTGCTGTTGTCATGGGCTCAATGTCGCAAATTGACTGCTTATTCCCATTTCCATTTAATCCCCTTATTTACTGCTCAATGGTATAGGATGCATTCTTACCAACTTAACACAGCACTACATTAAATTAATTTTTATTAAATGCAAGCTGGCTACATAGGGCATGCACAGTTGATAATTGTATATGGCATGTATTTTAAATAATGGACCTTGGGTGACACTCACATCCAACTGAAGCTCTAGTCTATTAATCTCCTCACTGGCCTCATTCAGGTGCTCCAGCTCCTCCTGAAAGGCAAGAATTTAAACAGTTTAACAAAATAATATATGAAGTCCAATTATTTTAGGATGCTTTTGACTGGCAGAAACATGATAGGACTACACTCAAATGAACAGTAAAGCATACAATTAAAAAAGTGTTTATTCTGCATAACTGTAAGTATCAAATTGTATAATCCAAGAACTGTTACATTGGTCTGAAAACGTTACAAACAAACTGTTTGCGATTAGGAATTATACGACATGGTGTATTGTAAATAATATAAATTATGTCATAACCCCAGATTAACTCCGGAATTTTTGGTCCCGAATAGCCGCACAGATGAGATACAGTACGTGACATGAGGCTACATCGCTAAACCACCCATCTTGCTGACTACAAGCAAGCAACGTTAGCACATGACGTTAGCTTACTCATTTAGCTAACGTTAAATAAACAACTAACAAGGAAGCCAACATTTTTTATATTTTAATATAGCAAGATGACACAGCACCGCATTCTCAAAAACATATTTAAAATCTAAATCTTTTATCTATAATATATTTTTCTCTTTTACAGCAATTTGAGTTTTGCTCTATCTTTATTTGAACAAAGTATATATATATATATATATATATATATATATATATATATAGGTACTGTTTACCTGAATTCTTGGGTCTAATTCTTCTTCGTATTTGCCCTCCTCTTCCTTCCTCTCGCGGTCTCCATCTCCATCTTGGCCCTCTCCTCCGCCGTCCCCAGTATCTGTCGTCCCTCCATCACCGTCTCTGTCTTTTGGTCCCCCATCCTTCTCCTCCGCCTCTCCACCGGGCGTCTCCCCCCTCCAATCGCTCGGCTCTGGATCTCCGGAGCCCGCGGGACTCTCACGTAAGCTCTCCGGCTCCATTCCGGACATAGACCCAGTAAAATAGCTAACGTTAGCTAGAATACGGCGTGTAAATAATGAAAGAATTCAGATTTCGGGTGCAATCAGCCCACGTATTTTGTTTGCTTTAAATGTGTAATATTTAACGTCACTTATTATTATTGAATTAGAGAGATTGTTACGGCTTCTATTTGGTTAACCTATCACTAATTACTAGCTAGCTGACTGTACTACTTAGCAAGCTAGCTAGTTTGGCATATTCCTAAAATAATCTGCGGAAAAACTCGTTACATTTCTAGCTATCAAATTGTAAAATAATGAGTCTGGAATATAATTCTGATTTACTTGTTTATTGTTATGGCTGCTGTGAAGTCCTTCCTTATTTCCAACCCGTTTCTCTCGGACAATCTCCCATCCCTCCCTTCCCTCCCTCCCAGCGTTGATACTGCCACACTGAATCTCAAACATACAC
Source organism: Anguilla anguilla (assembly GCF_013347855.1). Taxonomy (NCBI): domain Eukaryota; kingdom Metazoa; phylum Chordata; class Actinopteri; order Anguilliformes; family Anguillidae; genus Anguilla; species Anguilla anguilla. Next base: position 65,753,140 of record NC_049201.1, read on the forward strand.
ATGAACAAAAGGTAAATAGAAAATGCACGTTTTGCACCATTTTTAATCCTCCACGGTTACCGTAGTTGCTGTACATCATTGAACGTGCGCTTTTCCATTCGTAAGTTAGTGTGTGTTCTTATGCACTTCAGCAGTTCAAACAGCAATATGTTTTTTGCTACAGTACGCTTTGAACATTAGATTCACGGTAAACAGTATGCAACAGCTAATGAGATGTTTGTGCTCCAAATTGGCAGGTGTACTGGGAGTTGTTATGGTGTAACCATAGATGTAACCAGAAGCAGCAAATGCCATAGTTTGCACTGCAGTGTCTACAATGATCCTATCAGCACCCATGTATAGGACTGTTTGGAAAAATTTATATCAAGGCCCGTGGGACAATTTACCTTGGTTTCAACATAGGGGGCATGCCCCTTGTCTCCCACACCACTCCCTGAGGCGTGTTAAAAGGTCCTTTAAGCTCTCTGAAATTGGCATCTTAACATTAGCTGCTGGGTGAGTTTATGCATGTGTAAATGAGCTTCTGTCTGGATGCAGTGTGTGTTTCTAATGCAATACACAAGAGGCAGTGATCTGTATGAAGAGATAATACACTGATATAGGCTTTATGTACTTCATGTAAACTGGTATAGGATTTATGTACTAATCTTGTCCCTCACTTCTTTTGCATATTTATTTACACATTTGTCAGATGCTTTTATGCAGGTTTTGGCAACAAGCCACAATTATATCAAGTCAGTTGGTGCAAAAGACATAGAAGAGAGGCAGGAACCATTCGGGAAGGGATGGCATGGTGAACAGAGAATGCTGGAGTTGTTTTGCAGGAGTGCATAGTTGTTACAAAGCAAGATGGTGAATATGAGGGGAGATCTCACAATAACTGTGCCTTTTCCAATTTCTGTACCCTTCCTCATGACCCTAACCCTTACCGAGCAACTTTGCCAGTTGGTGGAAGTGAGGGGTATTGTTAAGCTTCGTAGTACACGTGGCATAGGCAGATTTATTTAATGTAGCCAGAGGCAAACTTAAGTTCCAAGACAGTGGAAACAGCTGTACTAAGTGGCATACTCAATGCTCTTTTGTCGAGTGCATTCATATGACCTAAGAACTGTTTCAAATTCACACTGCTAGTTTCAACTGATAGCCAATAGTACCAAGTGGAGATGCATTTTTTGCTGTCGTGCCAACCAAAGACTGTTTTGGGCAGAGTAACCCCCACCTCCTCACTCACTAGAGACTCCACTCGTTGATCAGGCACCTGCTGTCTGCTTGTGTCTGCTGGATCAGCTACACAGTCCTCTGGTACAGTAACACTGTAAATCGCAGCATTGTGACACATTCTTTTATGCAGTAGTGCACTGCATACCATGACATAAATGTCCTGAGTTCACCTGACACAATTCACACTAAAAAATCACCAGCTTGGAGGCACAAAATGTTGCTTTTCCTGCATTGTGAAAGGAGTAATATTTGGTTACAATTACTGTAACTACCCCGCTTCCAGCCCTGTGAGAATTGGCACTCAAAACATTATTGAAACAAATTGGCAAAGTGCACAAAAAGATATTATTACATGGCCAACTACTACACTGTGTTAAACTGGTTAGAATGCAAATACAGAACCTTATCAGCTGCTGCTCCTTTATTCCATATCTGCAAAATATTATTTCTTTTTGCAACACAAGGCAGGAATTCAAAACTGCTCCTCATGGGAATCCATTCTCCTCCTCTAATTGGCAATTGCATCCTGATTAGATAATTAGAATATGAAAAGAACAGCAACAACAAGGCCAGGAGATGGAGATTGACAGTGTATGCTGAAGATAGAGCATGTCTCTGGAGGTTTGAGAATGTCTGTCATACTGTCATAAGAATAGCAGAATTGCATTCATAGGAATGACCGAAACTAGTTGCAACTGCAGACAAGTCACACCCTGGAAAAAAATGAGATAACATGGCTGGTAGAACAGTTCTTCTGCAGGTGGTCAATGTCATTCTATTTCTATAAACTGTCTTGAACTATTAACCCTCGCAGGCTCAAAATCAGCTGTGCAAGTTCTGCCATTATCATCACAAACCAATGTAGTCAATGGATATTGACAGTGTCAGAATTGCCCTCCAGTATGATGTGCCTAAAGGCTCTGACCTCTGCTTATGCCAAGTACTCAATTTTTTCGACCCCTTTTTGCCCTAGCAATTTGCCACCCACGCTGTAAAATTGAGCCTTGGCTTAACATAACACCATACGTTGTGTTGTGTGCCATATCCAACAGTTAACTAGTTTTCTTGCAAGAACTTGCCAGCTACAAGTGGTATGAAATTATTTTGGCATTTCAGTTCAGTTTTGGCTTTCAGAGGCAGTGAAGCCCAAGATTAAGTCGCTTTCTTGACAGAACTGGATGATAATGCGTTTTTGGATGGGTTTATGGGTGGGTTTATTTAATCCATGAGCAAAGAGCTATCATGACCAACAAGTGGCCAGTTCTAAGAGCTTGGTAGAAACTGTTGCATATTGTTATTCCTAACATTATGGTGAGTGTATTATATGTGACCTCACAGGGCAATATCAGTGACTAATGTAATGCACCATACTGACCTGAAGTAATTTCTTACTCCTTGGGCAGTGACACGTACAGTAATACAGATAGTCAATTTCAAAATATATTTGGTGTGTCAGCCCTGACCCTGTCAATACTGAAATAATCACATCATAGTCAGCTTCACTCCCAGTGCACATGTCTCTCTTCATACATCTGGGATAGCTTAAAATGAAATATATAGCCAAGTCTGTGCAGTCAAACTTACACAGATAATTGTTTTATGGCACTTAAAGGACCATTTGTAAGATCATATCCTCTGATGTTATTCTGATAATGGGTAACTTGGATCAACACTAAAACACTACTATAACTCTTGAGTGCTTTTGAAGTCCTAATAGGCCTCTCTATCATACAGCAATTTCTTTCAGCACAGTAAGGATGAAGTGTGCTGTGGATATTGTTTTTTTCTACTTCTGAGGTGAGAGTGAGATAAATGGCCTTGCTATTTTTTTATTTTGACCCAAATGTCAGGCTTGTACCAGAAAAATATAACAGCAAATAAAAAATAAAAACTTCAGAAAATCTTCTGGAGTTGTAAATCCATTTTATATATATTTTATTCTATTGCATAGGTAATGTACTGTACAATCCAGTCAACATTTAAATAATCAACCTTCCATTCATTCAGAGTGTATGTAATGCATTGATTGCTGTTACTGCAAGGCACATTAAATCAATTTAATCAATCAGTTTAAATTTCTTTAAATTTAAATCAATCAATTTAAATGTCTAAGCATTGGAGGTACACCTCAGATAAGATTTAATGTGCTTCTGCTTTGTTCAGTTAGGCAGTTTGTACTGCTCCCACTGGTATTCCACTGTTACTCCACTTTGTAGTGGCCCACCTCCAGCCCAGATATAACAGATATGGAAGCTCAGGGTCTGTATGGGTTTTATTCTAACTATTGGATTTCTGTGTTTAACTTTGCTTAAACACTTAAGAATCCCTTGGTCACTCATTTGAGGTTTGTGTCTTTAATCAAATGGAGCCTGACAGGTCGCATATGTTCCCATACTCATCTTGGTTCTCACACTTCCCTACAGCTCACATTCATGAGCTTCAGTGAGGTAAAATGTTCCCAAGTTTTTATGGCATGAAGGCTCCCTGACTTCTGAATGAACAGCTGTTTTCTCATATTATTGACTTTGATTTTGCCATTAAGTTGAAAATATTTAGATTCTTATTCATCTTATAAAATTCTGAGCCCTCATGTACACTTTAATTGCAAAATAGCTGTGAATATTTTAATCTCTAATGTTACTAAATACAAAACCATCAAGGTGTTCAAGTAATATGAGATAAAGCTGAAAAATAATAACAAAGCTGAGTGTGAATGTGAAAAGGACTGTTTTTAAAATCAGATTAGCAGAATTGAATACTTGAATGTGCTATTACAGGCTATGTGTACAAATCACTCCCACCCCCCACACCACAGCAAATGTATCTGTTTTCTTTTTGAAGGAATTGCACAATTATAAATACCGCAATAACCATTAAGAGGTTAAGAGACAGTTCACTAGAAGTTATCTACACATAATTAACATTAGTCAATTACTGAGTTGACCAGAGTAGGCTAACAGAAAATAGAAGTGTTCTAGCAGAATTTAGAGTAGAAAGTAAGTTTTTTGTTTTGCTAGGAGGTATTGATATTGAGTCGGAAACTGTACCATCTGCCAAGCTTAGCCAGGCTAACCCTTTTATCAGCCAGGTGCTGCAATTACTTTCAAACCACCTAGTTTTTGCATTTTAATATTTTCTGTTACATGAAACACCTGAATAAGAAGAGGTTATTGTAGGACATTTAAAGGGGAGCATGGACCTAAATATGTTCAATTTTCAACCATTTCTCAAAAATGGGTTTATTATGCCATTATGCCTAATGTCTAACACATAATGTGTGGTTTTCAGTAATGATGAAAATGCACACAAAGGCTCTCTTGGCGGATAATATGGCTACACAACGGTTACAATTAACATTTTCAATCTTTTCTTAATTCCAGGTACCAGAGTAAAAACTGACTTGGAAAGAAGACTTTTGTCTTCCTGGATACTATATCCAAGAATGACCTGCAAAACACTCTGCATTTAGAGCTTAAATACATTGCGTATGTGGCATTTGGCATTTTTATTGTGTATTATTGTGTGTATCTGCTATTGCATGTTTGGGCTGTTCTCTTGGGCTGAGTCTCGCTTGTAAAATAGATTATCAATCTCCATGGGATTTTCATGTTAAATTAAGGTGATTTTATTGTTTGAGAGATTTAAGCAGCAATATTTAAACCGGTTTAGAAGTGCAAACATGATATGGTGAATTTTTGTTGCTGATAATGAGTAATAAGGGTTTTGTATGTAGTACCAAGGAGCAGATATACCCCAGTTGTTCAAACAAAGAGATGGAAACAACTGCAGAATTCATTCCTATCTAAGAATACAAAGCACAATGGCGCTGCACTCCACAAAGCATTACATAACCTAAACACCTGCACTCAGTGCTTACAACTCACACATAAGCATGAGTGGGAATACTGTCTTTTGAGTTTTAAGACTGTTATATTTGACTATTCACAACTTTAGACATACGTGCATTAACTAAGGATAAATATCCTATCTATAATTAAAATCCATAACTGTGGACAAAAATGTATATTTTGGTCTTTGGTGCCAAAACAGAAAAAATAAAATAAAAATAAAAAACAGATATAGAACAGATCAAAATATTCTGTTTTATTACCAAGGTATTAAAATTAAAAACATTTCAGGCAGCAGATTTACACATTATTTTATGACCCTTCAAAAAAAAAAAAAAAAAAAAACTAAAATCTTTCTCCCTAAATCTTACAGTAAATAATATTCTGTGAAGAATTCCTCATGCATATCCATTATTTCAAGTATATAATTTTTTTTCAAACAATGCTGTTCCTAATAAATGTCAAGGAAAAATAGTCTGTTCTCTAAAAGTAACATGTAAACTATGATCAAAATGTAACCTTATATAAAATGTCTTGTATAACAAGCAGCCTTGCCAGGAATAGATTTTTTTTCTTAGTTTCAAATATCTTTCATTAATCATTTAAAATTTTTGTCCATGATTATTATTAGTATAACGGCACACATGGAAAATAATTTGAAAGTTTGACAAAGGAATACTTTTTTGGTACAAAGATTTTAATCATACATCACTCTCATTCATACCCTCAAAGAAGCTCAAACCTACAGCCTGAAATATATAATAATAAAATTCTATTTGTGTTACCAATTTAGCCCCAATAATCATGATCATCAGCTTGCTCTAATAGGTGGTGGGATTTGAAGAATATTGCACATATTGTACATCAGCTGAAAAGCATCTTTCAACAGGCAAAGTACTTTCTGGCAGGTTAGAAAATTTTCGCCAGAATCACGTTAATATTTTGTGCCATATTTCATACATTTAGCAGATATTATGTACCACAAAGACACAGTGGAAAATGACAATGCAACATAATAATCTAGAGGCGATTTCCTGTTATATGCAGCAAGAGAGCTGTAGAAGACAAAAGACACAATGGCCAGATGTTCAAAGTGCCAAGGTAATAACACAATATTACAAAAATTCTGAAAAAAGAAACTTTCTTAGCGATGGTGAAAATATTTTTCAGATTTATCTGCAGGGCCTGTCCTCAAAGAGAAACAATAAAAGCATGGAAATCAATAGTGGAGAGGTGGTGTAGAAATCACAGGTGATTTTTGTTACATCCTGAAATTATGTTTCGTATTTTAAAACCACAACATAACAACATGATTGGATAATAGTAGTAGTAATAGTAACTACATCCTGATTTTGTGACAAATACTACAATTATCCAATTCAGAATCTGTGCGGCAGTCCTCCAGCATGACTCAGTTTTAAAGGCTATTGTTCCAAGCACACGCGCTGAGACCCGCAACTTAGACACTGAAAGCTTGAGTTTGGATTCATTAGCAGACCATGAAAGATTCCACAGCAGCAGGACAACACTGATTTCTTTCTGCTGGGGTCAGGCGAGGTTGCTGAGGTTTACGCTGCATATGTGCCCCAAGTCACTCAGCAGGCACCAACAGTCCATGTCATTGCAGTACCTGTTATGAAAATCTGTTAATGTGAAATTACACATTTCTTTTGTGGCCCCTTAACAAACATATTCTGGCCATACATAATGTGAGTAAATTATTACATCAGCATTCATTTATCATAATCCATGATTTTTCTTGTTATGAAAGAAGTCATACGTTTATATATATATATATATATAACAATATATAACATATATAACAATAACAAAATTTTAAACCAAGTGGCATTTATGTTAAAGACAGATACCTTAAGCACACCTTTCAAGCAAAACATTTCACAAAAAGATGTTTGTTAGGTTTTAAATTATAAAACAATTGATATACTGTTCCAAATTAGGACAAAAAAGTATTTGGACACTCAAACCTATACTGATTGTGAAACTTAGTGGAACATGTCCATGGTTAATTTGATGATGAACTACACCTGTGGTTGGAGCACATGTGTGAAATTAAGGATAATTGACTCATTTACCCACTATAAATGATCTTGGAGCAGTTGTTTGAAAGTGATTGCAAAAATGGCTAAGAAAAGTGAAGTAAGTTCTGAGAAAAGGTCTAGCATCATTTGTTGGCACAAAGAAGGCAACTCTATTCGACAGATCAGCAAAAAACGTAATCTCCCATCTCCCATCTTCCACAGTTGGGTATATTGTAAAAAAGATGAAGGACTTGTGAATGAGAACAGAAAGCGCAGAGGCAGACCCAGAAAGACCACCAGCAAATTGGACAGGATAATTGTTGGTAGCATCAAGAAAAACAGGCAAGAAACAGCAGCAAGGATTGCCTCAGACATCAACAAGAATTACCAGATACAACTCAGTTCACAGACTATTCGAAACAGGATCAATGAGCATGGGTACAGAGGGCGAGTAATGCGGCGAAAACCATTCATTAGCCTAAAGAACAGGAAAGCCAGGGTAAAATTTGCAAAAGAACATGCGCACAAAGACGGCAGCTTTTGGAGAACGGTCTTATTTTCTGATGAGTCCAAATTTAACCTCCATGGATCTGACGGCAGAGCATTTGTGTGGAGAAAGCCAGGAGAAGAATTCCAACCGGACTGCACTAAAGGTACTGTATGGCATGGAGGTGGAAATGTGAAAGTCTGGGGCTGTTTTTCTTACAGTGGTGTTGGTGAGCTTGTGTGCATTGATGGAATCATGAACTCTGAAGTATACAGATGCATTTTGGATGCAAACTTACAGAAATCAGCAAAGAAATTATTCAAACGACAGAAGTGGCTCTTTCAGCAGGATAACGATCCAAAACATACCAGCCGCCTGTTGAAAGAATACTTTGCCAAAAAGAAAATTTCAGTCTTAGAATGGCCGTCCCAGAGCCCTGACCTAAACCCTATAGAGCATCTATGGGATGCAATGGAGAAGAAAATGTCAGGCCGTCGATGCACTCGTGTGGATGAATTGAAAGCTTTGCTGGCTGAAACGTGGAGGAAACTTTCACCACAGCTGTTCATGAAACTAATTGATTCCATGCCCAGACGTTGTGAAGAAGTTTTGCGAAGTAAAGGGTGGCAAACTAAATACTAAAACACTTAAACTGTGATCTTTATTGAAGGCATTATTGAGTGTCCAAATACTTTTTTGTCTTCATTTTCAGCAGTATATCTATTGTTTTATTGTTTAAAAGCCAACCAACATCTTTTTGTGAAATGTTTTGCTTGAAAAGTGTGCTTAAGGCATCTATCTTTAACATAAATGTTATTTGGTTTGACATTTTGTTATGTAATTCAATAAAATTCATAAATTTCTAAGCATGGCTTCAGTGTCCAAATACTTTTTGGGGCCACTGTATAGTGCTGTCATACCATGGCACTGCATATTCTCTCTAACCCGCCCCACCAGATACAGACAGGCAGGCAGTCACACACACACACACACACGCACACGCACACACACAGAACCCATTTATGTTATGAGCTGTTCCAATAATATTACTTTTCCTGAAGCTAATTTTCAGCATGTTATTTTATTGCACATCAAAATAAACAGCAATGGAACATTTGCTAATTTTAAAGTACTATTTCAGAACAGCCACTATTTATCTCACGGTTTCTAGATATTTTTCATTTTCTTTTCATTAGTCTGTGTTTGTACAGGGAAGTCCATTTCTATCAATGATTACAAAAAAATAAAAATAAAAAATCAAATCCTGGCAAGCCTCATGTATGAATCCTGATCATGTTGTCACATGCCATTCAGAATCTGGTAAATTAAAAAATCAAAACAATTTTAACAATATAATTTCCATTCAAATTTGATTGAAACATTTTATTTACCATAATTATATTCATAACAGTACCTTTAAAAAATAATTATATAAAAATTCCCACAATCCCTATCCCAAAATACACTATCCCTTTCCTTTGGAAATTAAGGAGAAAATAAATTTACCCTCTAGGGATAAGGGAACTGAGAGAGGAAAGGGCCTACTTCACCCCCAATAGCACCCTTTCATTTTCCCACTACTGCCATCATCTGCATTCCTCTCCTCATCTTTTACTCTCTCTTTTCACTTTCCACCCACTCTCCAATGTCCCAGCTTCCCCATTTCTGTTCCTATTGCCCCTTCTGCGGTTTTCTTTGGTTTTCACGGGTTCTTTTCGGATACATAATTTGTCTAGTCTCTCTGATGATTCGTCCTGTTCTTCACTCCCAACCTAACCGCCACTATAGCCCCTGCGGTGTGATCCTCAGCTCCAGCTGGTGTCGTAGTGGCTCCACCCACTGGGAGGTGCCAAGTAGATCCTTCGCCCATGTGACAAGAAGCTGACCACACCCCTGTATCCCGCTCTAGGAACTCCTGACTTCAAGTCATCCATCACCCCCAGACTGCGAGCCAGGACCTTGAAGCTGTCTTTGCTGGAGTATTGCAGGCGAAAGGGCCCGGCACCCTGCATGGAACCCCCTTTCAGATCCTCAGCCTTCACCAAGGGGGCGCTGTACACCTCTTTTTCAACCATCTCGTCGTATCTCTCACGAAACAAGTAAGACAGATCCCGTTTGGTGAAAGGCACAAATTCGGTGTTGAGTTTAATATAGCGCAGGTACTGGTCAAAAAACTGACCTAAGCTCACGCCCTTGCGCCCAAATGTCAATGTTCTGGATATTTCTGGCCGGATGCAGGATCTGTCTCTGCGCTGGTCTGGCTGGCGCATCCAGTCGTCCCAGAACGCTGCAGGCCACTTGGGCTCCAGTTCTGCCCACAGTTCCTTTGTGAGCATCCAGCCCAGCCCGGGGAAGAAGTCAGTCCTGTACAGGAGCTCTGCTTTCCCAGGATCCACCAGCCCCTCTCGCCCATTATCATTCCAGGCTGACACACACCACAGAGTTGAGTCTGAACGTAGAATGGGGTAAAGGGATCTGAAATACTCAAAAAAATCTGGTGCCACCTATAAGAGAGGAAGACAAGTTCAGCCCAGGAGTTCCTCCATCCACAAACTCTTCAACTGTAATTTTTACTATACATAAGTACTTTTTTACTATATATATAACTATTATTATATGACCAAAATTTCAGCTCAAAGTTAAACGATGTACAAATTCATACACTGTCAAAATGATCATTAGCACACATTCATATTAAACAGATTATAATAAGACCTCCACTGATGTGTTACCTTAAACAAATGGACAATAAAATCAACAAAAACCAACATAGCACATTCATTTAGCCCACTTCTCTGAAATGGACCCAGATTCCAATGGCTCAACTCCACACATTAGCTACTGTGTAACAGGCTCTATGTTTATCTAAAGTTATAAATGCAGTTTTAATGTCACGTCATCTTTATCATGCTTGTAAAAAATAATTAAAATCAGTAAATAAAAACCAAATAAGTCAAGTAAACCAGAGCAGACAAGAGTACTAGACTATAGCATTTTCTAAATTTTAAAAATCCGGCTGTCAACAATTCAATAGTTTCTATGCAGCTAACCAAAGCACTGCTATACATTATTTAACAAGGGTTGAAATGAATATTATCGCAGCCATAAAAATTTTACTATTTTGGTAACTTCAGTTAGAGACTAAATAGATGCAATCTATAAGATGCATAAATCAAACCCTGCTACATTAAATAACTGAACTTCTCGATAAGCCACTGTAATGACAGCAAAGTAAGGCTTCATGAACCCCATTATGGGTGGAACTGCCTCAGGCTGGTTGTCACCCATCCATATGAATCAATCAGGTGGGAGTGCTTTCCACAGGACTGGTCCAACACACTGGGTTACCGATAACACACAAGAGCTCCAACCATTTTGTGATTTGTGAAGAGTCATGAACGCACTTGCAAAATCACTACACAGCAAGAAAAAAGATTGAAGTATCATTGCCTGGTTGACAATGAACAAAATAGAATGTTTTGTGTACCCTTGTCGTTGTAGCCATAGCAAATGCCCTAAAGACATTTCCCTTCTATAAAACAAAATTCCAGTGATGCAATTTATGTTTACGCCTGGAAACATAACAGCAACATGACATCAATAATTAGCTTCAGTGTCTAAGGGGCACTCCCCACCGCATAGCCGAATGTAGGCTATATAGTGTGTTGATTATTGCCTACCAATCAATATGAAATCAAGTAGGTCAAATATTTACAGTTGTGTTCATCAAACCACGAAGCCCCGTTTGTCTTCACTAGCACAATACACTCCACAGACATGGTCTGAAAATGGCTGCTCAGCTCAGCTCCTGGAGAGCTCCAGCTACCAGCCATAATGACCTAAAAGTAGGGATGCACCAGCTTAACACTGGAATCAGCCCAGTATGGGATCAAAATGTGAAATTATCCATCGGCCAACATGCTTGTTTAATAGCCATTTCTTTAATCCAATATTAGGCTATAACTTTTAGATGTTGAACCATGGACATAAAAATATTAGTTAGTTTGATGGAGATGTTCTTTTGTACTGCACTACTAATGAGGTTACGTTGAACCAGATCTGTCTGAAAACTTAAACTGATCAGTAACATAATATATAAAAGGCATTCACCAAACAGGGTTAACAGAATTAGGCATATATTACAGTTGATTTGATCACAATCACACCAGCTGTAATATATTTTGTAATAGAATTTCTGTAATGTATTTATTACAAAAAGATGAGCATAAGAAAATGAGAATACACAGTGATTGAGACCAGGAAATTTGGCTTATCTAGGCACATAATTTATCAACAAAGTACCCAGCACTGCATCAGGCATGGACTTGAATTCCACAATGGTCACTGACCACAAGTCATTAACAATTTTACATTATCAAGCAAATTTAAGAAATGTTGAAAGTAAAAGAAACATACCACGGTTAAACTTGTAGTTTTCTGCACAAAACTTCTAATATTGCAATTGTTAAAAAGCTTTCAGCCAAGCCTTTTATTATAAAAAGCCACATTTATTCAGAAACTTAAATTAGCACAACTAACCCTCCTCCCACACTGCAGTTGTGCTCCCACTCTCTTTCAAGACTGCTTCTTCCTGTCTTGCGTATTTATTTTATTCTAGCACTTGTTTCTATTGGCACGTTTGTCTCTGAATAGATTTTTCTAGGTATAGCACAGTTCGTCTTAACTTGTTATAAGCATTTATTTGGAAGCGCGTCTGTGTAATAAAATCTGATAGATGCCTAAATGTATGTGTTTAAGCATATCATATGACACATAACAATTTAGTTAAATGTATGCCTTCTATTCTTTCAGTATGGGACTGTTCAAGAACAGATCCAGAAAACAGGCAGGAAGGAAAATTGGCAAAAATAACTACCCACTGCATGGAATGGCAAACAGAACACCATATGATAACTGGTACACATCAAGTCCACTGCACTGAAACCAGAAATTGCACAATGATAAAGTTTTGTGGCTACATTCAATGTTGTATCTTCCAGTTTACCGTTTCAAACTCTAATTTCAAGTTTGAAAACATTGACATTTTTTTTTAGATGAAACAAATGAGCAGTACTATCCTCATATATAGGCTAGTTATAACATTTTGCCATATGAAACTATACAGTAGACATACATTAATCACCAGAAAGCTGTATTGCATTTAAACAGATGCATACAACCAACAAACAAACCCGGCCATTTATTTTAGAGGTCTTTCATCTGACCAATGCAAAAATAGTAGCAATCAGGGAGGTTAAAGAAATTAACTCAAGTACTAATCAGGAATATGTAAAATCTGCAAGAACTCAAAGAACAAATCATGACACCATCCAGAATAACCCACCATTAACTAGGCTGGGACTTGAACTGGATAGATGTTCTATTCCATAGACATTGGCTGGTTACACCAATTTGTTGAGACTTAGTTTCTCATTCAGCCTAAATGTATGGGATTATAGTACAGCTCGCTCTAAAGAAACAATCTCACAAGATCATCTCCCCTCTCTGGCAACCGCATCCTCTCTTAATCCATGAAACCCAATCTATGATGGGAGGAGCCATCCTCTGCTGCATTAGAGTATCTAGCATTCGAGTAATCTCAGTTTAGATTTCAGATTTCACCTTCTGCTGTCAATCTCAAAAACTCATTTCATTTCCACCACACCGGACTACTGAAACACCTTAAATCAGAAACACCCAAATAAATAAAATAATTTTTGCAATGTGTTGATTGTGGAGTGATGTGGGGAAAAAAGCTCATTTGTAGAAAAAGTTCAAACTGTGAGTGTCTGAAGATCAACAAATCAATGCTCTCTCACAAGATCACCTCCCTTTTCTGGCAACTGATCCTCTCTTAATCTACGAAACACACGCTATGAGGGAAGGAGCCTTTCCATGCTGCAGTAGAGAATCCAGTAATGGAGTAATCTCAGTTCACTCTTCATATTTCAGCCTCATAATTTTCTGCGCCCACAGGGATATGTAAACTTCAGTAACAGGGAACAGTAATATTCCAACAACTTCAGCCAACAAAGTTTCCCCCTGGGAAATTACAAAACAAACTAGTTGTCTTGGGCTGAAGCACAGAGACTAGTGTGTTTTTGTCTGATGTCTTTATGATTTTTTAAAAGATATATAGCCTAGATGTATTTGCAATGGGTGTATGATAAGTTTATGAGCTGAATCTCTCATGAAAATGTGTTTAGACATGCAATTTTGCTGACTGAATAAAGCACATTATAGTGAAACGTAAAATGCTGTAAAGAAAAATACGGTTGAAAACTAAATATTTTCAGGTGGCAGAGTCCATAGGACAGCTGACTCAGGACTGCTACATAAATCTCCATGCTGCCGGGGATTCCATTTCCAGCCACAGCACTGTGATCCCATCATTATTTGCAACCCTTGACATTTGAATTTTAAAAGAAATGTGCACCTGGATAGGTGCACAAAGAAACTTTAGTGCATCTGGATAGGTATACTAAATCATCCTATCCCTCTATTAGGTATAAAGCATGTATATTTACCTCAAGGTCATCCTCCACAATGACAACAGCAGAGTGGGAGAGTTTGTTGAAAACCTGGTTGAGTGCCCATCGGTAGTGTCTTGAGATTTTGTAGTAGCCCTGGAACTTCTTGTGTTCTGGCCGCACCTGAATGTCTGAAAGGTCAGGTTGGCTAAGGTGAGTCACCTGGCTGCCATAAGAGCCAATCACACGAGCAGTATCAGCGTGACCACAGTCCTGGCTGACTATAATTGGGTGAAGTTCAGCAGAGGGACGATACTGTATCAACTTGTCCAGACACCTCTTCACGGTGACTCTGTCACAAGCAATAACCAAGATAGGAATGACATCGGTAGAGGCAACAGTGCTTTTAACTCTGTCTTCATTGGCAACCAGCTCTTTATTTTCTACTTTCATATTGTGAATAGGAAAGATTAAAGAATCTTGATCTTGCTTTCCTTTGCTTTGGTCTATATCGGCTAAACCTGGATATTTCTGAGGTGGATGCAGCAAGTCCTCTCCTCCCTTTTTGCTATTCATCAGTCTCTTTCCAAGTCCTTCCCATAATGGCCGGTGTCTCTGTAACTGCAGCAGAAGTTTTTTCTGGGTTTCAAGCTCAGATTCCACTTGGTCTGCCAATCGGATCACTTCCTTGGCCAAGTCTAATCCAGCCCCTCCCAATTCCTCTCTGCTCCCTGGCTCAGCTCGACCTCCCTCTCCGAGTCGGCGAGTGGGAAGCCGCCCCCAAAGAAAGAGGAGAAGCAAAGCATTCCAGGTAACAAATAGGAAGACACCACACAAGATAAAGGAACCTCTTTTACGGACCATGGCCCAATGAGACCACAGGAGCAACAGGAGTTATTAAAGATACAAAGTGGTCACACTGATGACAGTCAAAGACAGGGAAACAGGGAGTTCTATAGTGGAATGATACAGAGAAGTCTAATCAAAAAAGATGGCACCTGTTATTCTTATAAAGGGGGAAGGCCCATTCACAGGGTAAGGAGGTTGATTTAATGATTGACAGACAAGACGACATAAACAGACAGACTGGTTATTAAGGAAATATGTATTGTGGTTTAATATGTGAATTAGAAAACACATTTACAGTTCACACAAATACATCTACAGGAATTCCTGGTAATGGATGAATAAACTGAATATCACACAGACATGAAAAGAGGAAGTGTAGGAAGAGAGGAATGCACGGAAGCAAAAGCAAAAGGAAAGGAGAGGGAAGACAGGGCAGAGGATGAGAGAGAGTTAGGGCACTCCTGGGGTGGGGAGGGGGGTGATCCATTACTTCAGCCTTTTGCCATCAACCTGAAATAGAGAGAGATTCAAATAAGTTCAACACTATGTTTGGCTGATTATTAACACCATAAGCCAATTTAGTTGATATTTTACTTTTGGTACCCTCCATGTGCTACAAGTTAATATCTCTAGTCTTTTACCTAGTAAGCTTCCATGGCTGATTATTAAATGCTGGTTCGCGTTTGGACATTTAATTTTTACGCTCGGGATTGTTTGCCGCGTTTCACACAATAGAAAGATCAAATACAACGATTGTATAGTTGCTCACTGGATCTATGTTAAACTTTATAGGAACTGCATGATACACCATGTGACAGTTGACTCGTGTCACAAAAGAAAAGTAGCGTTAACGCTGCCCGGTCGTAGAGTTTCTAGGTTGTGAAAACCGTGCTTGTTGCGCACCTTTAAGCACTCTAATAAATGCTGACTTAGTTTGCCAGTTAAACCGAAATGTTCGGAATACGTATACATCACCTATTGAATCTCATAACTGCGCCAAATGGTCATGTTCATTGTTTTTTAAACCACCAGAGCTCTAAGAAAACAAATTCTTTCTCCCTGACTATGCCGTAAATTAGAATTCCTTTCCAACCATTGCCGGGGCATACACGTCAACGACTTCTGACAGGCGAGGACTACCAAGCGGTAAAAGCACGGTAAATAGCCTACAGTTGCGAATTCAACTTTAGTAAAGAAATATTTCAGCAACTTTTGGTACATGACAGAAAACGATAAACGTGTGGTGTAGCTGTGGTGTAATGGTCAGACAGGCATGCTGTGATTGATTTACCCTGTCGTATCTTCTTGTTTCGGAGGTACGACCGATTGCTTTGACTATAAGGTAAAGTGTAACAGCAAGACCTACTGTAACTTGTATCTAGCTCGCCATGCTTATTTCAAGCACAACCAGACTACTACTCACTACTCATGCCACGCACGCACGTTTTCTCGACAGCCAACGAGCCATATATATTCCCAGTTGGATGTTCCACTCACCTCGCTTCATGTCCTCAACTAAGATCGTACGATGGTCATATTTATTAGTTTCTTCTCACTTCTCTTTCTTTCGCCTCTCCTCACCGGGGTCAACACTTCATATTATGTGCACCTATGTTGTCGCCCATTCCCCCTTTTTCCGCGTCCACGCGCTCAGTCATACCATATATGGGGAAAAAATAAATGTCTCTGACCGAACAATGAATGTAAAAAGCACAGAGTGTCCTACTGTGCGCTCTCTTAGTCTTTTACTCTGCGTTTGGCTCTTTATGTCGCTCTTCAGTCAATACAATTTTCCTTTCCCCACCGCCGAAATGCAACTTCCGGACTACTACATTGACGGAAGTCCCTCCCCATCAATCGCCAGAGTTCCTCTAAGTGCGAAATTAGTAACACGTCAAGACAAGAGATAAATTAGTGGATGTTTAGCATATTTATTATCGATAGGTGTGTTAAACGCATTTTTGTGCACATCTTGCAGACACAGTCTTCTGATAACGAGTCTTTTATCATGCGCGTTTAATAACCACACAACGCCTCGCAATACCGTGAACGTTTTAATAACATTTTTAATAACGCCAGCTACGCAAACAGCAAAACCCTTGGAAAAACTTTTTTTTCGCAGATTGTACCGTGGCCGATGCATCTGAACTAACTGGTTTTTAAGATGAACATGACTAAAGAAACTCTGAAAGTGTTGCAAGTGTTTTACAAACTTGGTAACTGGTAGCCTAAATGTGTTAGCCTACTGCTGCGAGCATGCAATATCATGCTATCAGGCATTATATTTAGCATACGTGAACCGTAGGTTGCAGCTATAGCGTAGCAGTTCATACATTGGAAGCGTTAACAAAAATACAATTTTTGTTTTATCTGTAATTGAACTCAGTAAAAACGTTTTCAACGTAGAAAATGCCACGTTAGTCACGCATACAAAGCACTGTCTATAACCCTAACCCGTTAAAACTCGCAGGACCTGCCGATTGACATCAAAATGAGGCGTAGTTGCAACAAACAATATTGGCTATCTAAGCTCTCCCAAATTAAACAAGCTCTATTCCTAAGCAGTTTTACCCAATGCGTTTTTTTATTTTACCATCTGAAGAGAATGTGGTCGTTCAAAATATGTGGCAGTCATTTATAGTGGAGATAATATGCAATTCAGCTGCGTTACACTTAAAAATTATAAAAATGAAGATAGAAATGACTACACTAGGCTTATATATTTAGTAACAAATTACTTCCAGTGCTTTGGATGTCTGAAAAGCATTATTATTATTATTATTATTATTATTATTATTATTGTTATTATTGTTGTTATTTTGTTTAGAAAATTGGATTCACAAAAAAGATTTCTATTTTATATAAGGAAATAAAGTTATAAACACTTATTTAAACAGCCATGAACAGTGAAATTGACAGTCATTTGTTTTGCCTGTATGCTTGATCATTTTGAATGCAGTGAGTAACATTAAGACTCCAGAATACCTTGCAGCAATAATAGTCTGAGGGTTTAGGACCTACCTTGTATTCATGTAGCTGTCATGAATAGGGTTGGGTACCAAAACCTGGTACCCAGTTCCAATACGATAGGTAACCACTGGGCCGAATCACAACACAGATTTCAGTGCTTCATTTTGGTACCATCTAATGTTATACTCGCTCTTTCAACTAAGTCAGTGACAGTAGGTACTGTTAGCAAGCTAGCTAACATTAAACTCGGTCAAAAGCAAAACTGTGTATTTTGCCAAAAAGGATGCAAACAATTTTTATTTGAAAGAAAGTAGACTACCGGTTCAGGGTAGACACCGTTCAGGTTGTGTGTCCATTTTTCCTGTGTATCCAAATGTCCTGCAATTGGCTACTTTGATCAGACTACTTTGATTAGATGTTGTTATTGGCAGAAGATGTAGCAACATGTCCAATGGGGAGAATTATTGGGGGCTGGAGCATTTGTGTTGACAAAATTGGCAGAAAAAAGAAGGAAAACCCAAAATAACCCAAGTTTGGGGCTTTATTGTTTGGACTTGTGAAGTTGTATCTGAAGTCTGTGTGTTTACATGAGGTTGGAAGGTACAGAAGTTAATGTTCTTAAGATCAGAGAGTCTGTGGTCATTGTGATTTTCTGTAGGATACCCTGAAATGTGTCAAACCTGCTGGATGGCATACCTGCCTTCCCAATTATTGATGCAATATTTACATCTCTTGATAGTTTTACCCCATGATTAAATTACAATAGCGCCATCTTGGGGAACTCGTATGGCAGACGTCTGTAAACAGAATCACTTTTCTTTCTTTTGTTTGTGTCAATGTACAGTTTTGTACACATTTTTAAATGTATATTCCTAACATAATAGAAACATTCTAGCATGTCTAATATAATGTCCTATTTATGGGTTTGTAATTCATTCAACAGAAAGCTATCTTGTTGAGCTGCTAATTAGTAGAATTACATGTGCAAATTACGGTTGAAAAGAAAACCTACAGAATGGTAGATCTCCAGGAACAGGGTTGGTTACCACTGTTCTGGGGTGTGAGCAGGCAATCTCATGAAGAACAGTCCATTGAGAGCTTCACAGAAAGGGATACTGTTATCTGGTTCCAGTGCAAAAACCAACATTAGAACAACAAAAATTATATTATCAAGTGGCAAAAAGAAAACAGTGGGGGGAAAGATTATATGGTTAGATGAAGCTGAAACATCCTTCACCCTGTTCTCAACAAATGAATGAGTGTATATGCAGTGCGTGACAAATAACCCTAGAGGTCCCTCTGCTTGTTTCTTTTCGCAAAGATTTCTGTTATAATGATGCATTTTCATGGAATCATTTAGGGCAGGGCTGTCCAACCCTGTTCCTAGATATGTACTGTTCTGTAGTTTTTTCATTTCAACCCTAATTTGGCACCTGTAATTCTAATAATTAGCAGCTCAACAATGTTGAATGAGGTGTCCTTTGTTCAGTTGGAGTGAAGACCTATTGGATGGTGAAGCTTCAAAAGCAGGCTTGGGAAGCCACTCAATGCTTTTGAGGTCAACGTAAATGCAGCACATACTAAGTGACTTTATTCATTTCCAGGGTGACAATTCCCCATCCTCGGGGCAAAGTGGTCACTCAGTGGTTTGATGAGCATTAACACAACCTAAACAATATTCTATGGCTGTCTCAACCCAATGGAGCAGCACCTCAGACAGCTTTTCCCAATGCCTTCGACAACATTCCATGATGACATTTTTGTGGAAGAATAGTATTGAATCCCTCCAGTTTGAGACTAGTATAACCTATGACAAGGTGCACTGAAGCTGTTCTGGCAGCTTGTGGTGGTCTAACCCTTTAAGACACTTTATGATGGCATTTCCTTCATTTTGGTAGTTACCTATACATCTTGTCCCTATCTTCCAAGGACTACAGAATCAAAGATCTTTGGCTCTCTGATTTCACTAACTGAACTCAATTTATCTAGTCTTAATCAAAGCTTTTTTATCTGCATTTATTTTTTGGCATTTAAAGTTCAAATTTAAATGCAATAAAACCCTTTTCTGAATATAAATGAAACAGTCGGCCAAAAATGTCAACTTTTATTTTGTTCAAACCTGAATCATTTCCACAAGCAACCATTCAGACACATCTAATATCAACACTGTAACATTTAGAAGGACTGTGGCAGTTAATAGGTTGATTTCCAGCACATTAAAGGAAACCCCATAAAATGTAGTGATACCTAATATCCAGTGTGAAGTAGGGTAGGTTAGGAGTTTTCACAGCTGAATGTCACCCTTTGCTTCTACAATAGTTTGCATCTCCCTAATCTCTAGGCTAACAGGTTTTGGCATGCAGTAGCGTTTATATTTCAAATCAAAATCGAAAAAAGTGTCCACATCATAGTGTTCAGCTGCAAGTCATTACTATAATGATAGTACAAATATTTCTTAGAATTGCATGAAAGTTCACCTAACTTTAGGAATACAGTGTATATTATCCTTCTTTCATCTGGAAGCCAAGGGCATTTTCTCAAATACTGTACACTCATCTGAAATAGCCTTATTGCATTTATATGAATTATTTTACTTCAGTTAATGCCGTTATGTGTGAATTTGCCAGTCACTAAAGTTTCCTAACATTGTCCCTGACCACTGTATCTACTGATTGTATCCAATGATTTCCCACTATATCCACCTCCAATTGTTTTGTTCACCCGTGTTTAAGAACTTTAATTCTTACCAGGGTTGTACACATATGAGCAAAAAATTCACATGGAAAAAGTTAATCCAGGTATGTGATTTTACTAAAGTAGGGATATTAGGTGAACCATCCTGAGGACATCGGGAAACCTAGTCCACTTGCAAATTCTAATGCGAGCATGTATTTATTTCACTTAAAATTAGCCTCAGCCAAGGAGTCAAATTTTGATCCTAGACTGTCTGAATGTGTAGTTCTCACAATCACTCATTTTCCTTCGTTTTTCCTTTTCTTTTTTTTGTTGACATTTGGCCAGCAAACGACACCCCCTGCTGGTTGTAATTGGCAGGTCATGATGTCCTCTCACCTATCACAGGTTGTGATGTGTACTCAGGCATTTTGTTTACATTTATAATGAACTTGAATAAAAATCATATTTCTTGGCACTCTACCCCGGTGGTGGAAATATTTCGTACAAAAAAATAAAATAAAAGTTTGAGCCCACAGTTCTTTGGATAATTAGCTCCTGTTACACCTACAAAAACAAAAAGTCCTATTTTATGATTTTTTATTTTATTTTTTTGCATTGCTGAAGTACACAGCCCTTCTTACATAATGTAGAGGGGGAGGGGGTGGGGGTGGAATTCAGTCAGGGATATAGATTTTGTTACTTGTTAGCATAGGGATGTGCTAACAAGAACTAATGTCATCAAGCATCGTTTGTATCAATTTCTGCCGTTCTGCGGTAATGTTCTGTGCAAAAGCCCTCAGTCCAGCTTGCCCATTTTGGTGATTCCTCCAAGAGGCTGATGTTCACCACTTGTTCCAAGCCCTCCTAGCTTCACTTTCTGACCGGTAGTATCCCCACTTTGCCCATTCAAATCATTTTCCTGCAAATGGGCACAGAAACATGCAAAACTTTATTTTAGGTACATCGAACCAGTCTGTTGGCAACCAACACTGACACGAATGCAATACACCAACATTTTCAAAAAATGAAAAAAGATGGGTAAATAATCGCACTTGCACAGTTAATTAGGCTACTCCTAGTGACGCTCTGGTATCCTTAAACTTATCACTTGATATCGCGCAACTACAGGCAAAGGTTTCAATCATCCCCATCAGACATAGAAAATAACAATATCACCCTGCCGTCTTTAGCTTTGTTAAGCGGTGTGCGACCTGCAGATCGGAAATGTGTGCCATAATACTTGCCATTGTTTGGGCGCTGTGACTGATTGACAAGGACCGGCGTTTGACGGAGCGAGACTTCGGGTTTTCTAGAACAGCAGGTTTGAAGACGGATGGAATCGAAAGACGACCGTTTTCCATTCCAAGTTGCATCCGCAGCATTTCAGAAATAACTGCAGTCAATATAATGCATCCATTCTTGAGAGTCGTCCAGCCTTTCCAACACAATGCAACTGGTTCAGAGATTTGTTCGCCGGCTCTATCCGATTTAGGTAAATAACTAATTGATATACACAAAACCTTCCAAGTGGCTGAGTCCAATAATTTTCCCAAAAGTTTTTTATTGCTCTTTGAGTGCACAATCATACCATATTCGTCACAGTTTTTTATCCCAAGGCACTGCCTGATCCCAGAAGTAAACAAACGCGTTTGTGACGAGTTTGGCTCCTTCAGAAATCTCAGTCGGTAACATTGCTGGGCCGCTCGCGACGAACTCGCCTGTAAAAAGTAGAGGGATCCGATTGGATCATTCTGCGAATCAGTCTTAGAAACTTTTCTTCGTTCTTTGTCATTGATGGCAGTTCGATTACTTGAATGCGTGTCTGTCCTGCTTTTTCTACTTGTTTCCAACGTAACTGTCAGAAACACACCATTCCTGATTTCAACACGTTGCCCCAGAAAAAAAGACTTAAATTCTTGCAAAGTCTGACCAAATTCCCATCCGTGTTCTTTGCCCAGTATAGGTACTCCCGACTCGCCTGCGGCGCCGCACTTTGCTCCCAGGCTGTATCCGCTGCCGGGAGGAGGCCTCTTCTTGTTTCTAGCAAATATGTTTCCCCTGCACCGGAGGACAGCAGACAGGGCAGAAGCAGAAGGGGTGGAGGCCATTGTAACAAGGAAATCGTTTTGTAGTAAATATTATCGTCAAAATAAAGTTTGTTTGACTGCCAGTGGTAGCTAGCTGGCAATTGATAGGAAACCAATCAACGTAGAAAACAAGGACAAGTGTGTTGCTAGCAATATGCGACCTCCTGCCAGTTTGCTACCTAGCTAGCTTTATAACATCATGGCCGGTCCCCGAGTTGCCCAACCAAATTGGCTGATTTTGTCGTCGGTAAAGAGGAGGCTCTGTCGGTGTATGACAGTACGAGTATCAGAATCGAGGGTGGGCCTCGATCTAATAATAGAAAGTTGGGGGCTGTCTGCACTGTATCGTTTTTCTGCCCAGTGAATCTCCCTCTCATTCAAGAAAGTAGATGCAAGGTTTTCACACACCGTGCGTAACTTGTAGGTACGTAGCTATATAACCTGATTCCATTTCGCATCTTAAAGTTGCAGCATGTACGTATCAATAAGTTTGGATAAATTACGTTTTTTTTTTTTTTTTTTTTTTAGAAAAAACGTTTCAGCACCCCTTTAAACTCCCTTTAGTCTCCCTCCAAAGCCCCGCCCTCGAAACGCATGCATGGGCGCGTCATTCCCGGGTCACCAATAACACAACAAAATCTGGTTTGACACGTTTTTGTTGTCACATTCCAGCCAGGAATGCTCTTGTGTAAAACTAGCCTACATATTTAGTTCCACTTAAAAATATATTGAAAACAATGTATACAGTATATCTCAACAGCAAAGCCATGCTTTGATCTTTTACAGAAACCCTAATAAAAGTAATTTCTATTTGTCGTGATTTTACTCCAGTGAAAATACAAATGTTTCAGTGTAGACATTGGTAGCCAATGTATAATTATTGGATAAATCCATAGTCGCTTAATGTGATCAGCATTGTTACTATTGGGCAATACAGTACTGGGCAGCTGTGTCATGTGAATCATTAATTTAATTCTTCACCTATTAAATTTCACTTCAGTTCCAGTCTATGTTCACTTTTGCTTTGTATGTGGCAGTCACGTGCATCTCCTGCATCCTGTCCCATCTCTACCATTCTTGTCAATTGAAGGTCGCATTCCGTACATTGTCTTACTATGGAAATGTACCGTCAACCAGATTTACATTCACATGATTAAGAAATGAGAGGTAAAACTATCTGTACCACAGTGAAAAAATAATATAGTACCGTATGTACCCATGTACCTGGCCTAACCAGTCACAAAAGTATCAACACCTCAGAGATAGTGATAAAGGGGGCATTTTCCACTGTTCCTGACCTAATTAAATATCAGATATACTGTTTTTACTGAATGAAAATAAGACCTACAGGTGATAGGAATCTGAAAAAAATTCTATTGCTGAGAAACCACATATTTATCATCCCTTAAGACACAAAATGGTGATTGTTAAAATGAAATTTTTTCTGGCCTCATCCAACTCCTGACAAAGCCAGATATACTATTGCCTTCCTAGCCTCTGTGGTGCTTACTTGTGGGCTAACAGTGATTATATTAAAGTAGGGGAGACTGGGATTGGTTGGCATACATTTCACTATTTTCCATATTTTCCTGGCATAATTTATCATGGAATATTCCCCCCAGTAGCAAATGAAAAGCCTCAAGCTATAAATGCATATATTTTAATGTCCCCAAATCTCTTCTAAAATTAGGTGACTAATGATTAAAGTCATGTTGTGCACTTGTCCCAGCCAGCTTGAACATGGGGTTTCCTTGCACACATTGTGGGGCTGGTTGGCACAATCCTAAAATGCCATGTTTATATATTTTAAAATATAATAAATATATAAAATATAAAATGTTTTAACGATATAATATAGAGTTGAAACCAAACAACATTTTTAACCAGTTTATCAGTGGAAATGCCATGTACCTATAGGCCTACTATTCCCTCCTTTTATCTTTTTAAAAATCTTTGTCTTTGTGTGTGTGTGTGAGGATCAGGTCTTTGAAGTGTGTGTGCCTGTGCGCGTGTGTTTTTTGTGTCTGTGTGTACGACTGATGGGACAGTAACCACAATATTGTGTTTAAATCCCCCCTTACACACAGGTATATGGATTTTGAACAGAATTATGTTCAAACATGTTTTATATACAGTATGTATATTGCAGGTGTTTTCCGATTAACTACATGCTTATGTCAGGGTTGGTTAGCATGACTCCAAAATAATTGTCCCAACCAACCCGTTCAACTCTTATATTTATTATACATTTTATATTTTATTTATTTATTATATTTAAATTTATTCTATTGAATATTCATGTTTTCTGGTTCTTATTTGGACCGTAACATAAGGCATTTCAGACCACGTATACACAATGTCTCTATGCACAATAATTTGCATGATAAGGAGGTAAATGCAAAACAGTGATTTGAATACTTGGTTTTAATACCTGGAATTTAAGCCCGTCTTTATACTGTTCTATAAAAAGGCATTTACTTTGCCATGGTGTGGGTGCAGCTTGAAAGCCAGGAGCAGAATACACAGGGATTATTTGTTTAGATACAGCGACATAGTGCAAATCTGCAGCACAATGCATGCTGTTGTAGAGTCCTTTCCTTCCACTCGCTGGATCTCCACATTGATTTGCCGATGTAATGCTAATTTACAGAAAAAATGTGTCACAAGCCAGATTCAAATCTTTTTATTTTTGTCAGACAAATACAATATTTTCAATTATCTCAGTTTTGTAGTTGTATTTAAATATGTACAAGTGCAGAACATATCAGTGAATGAAAAGAGGAAGAGCAGTGTACGGAGTCTCGTGAATTTAGGAAAACTTGATTCTCAGCATTCTCAAAGGGCGTGAACTGTTTTTTCTCCAGTCATTTTTCCTATAGTTAAGTGTTCTGGAAACTCTTAAAATAAGATCATGTTTCCTTTTTAAACTCAAGTAGAATTTCACCAAAGAAAGACAATACCCAGTCAAGTAATAGGAATTAAAAAAGAATACATTGCTTTGGTCTTAAGAAAAAAATATCCCTCAAACCTTTTCAGCATTAGTTGTATTTCTGCATGTCTACTTTTATACATTTTCTTAATGTTAAAGTTGTTTTTAAATCTGACATTATGGTATACATATTCAGTTCTCTTACATCTTGCCAAAATGTCACAGTAAATATATTCACAGTACTTAAATTGCAGGTGTTCCTTGGGTGTTCACTGGTTGCCGAATTCTTATTGTAAGAGCTTAGGTATGGAAGTGTTCAAGATAAAGTTAAAACAGTCCATGAAAAGATTAGGCATTCAACCCAGACTTTCCATTCTATTGGCCTCTTCTGTAAAGATTACACCTCTTTCCTCCATTCTTTCCCAACCCATTCAGGGTCCACTGTTTTTCCCATTTTATGGAAAGGTATTGTTTTCTGGTGGGGGCCTATGGGCCCCATGGTTTGCAACATTGGGCACCACCACAAATGCCAGGATCCCCACCAGCATCAGGGCCACCGCCACTGTGATAATGGCCGCCACCGCAGCATAGTAGCACTGGTCAGAGCGAAAGAGTTGCCGCATGCGACCCCTAACCCTGCTGGGGGGCCGCCCCACGTCCACGATGGTGGCCTGGGTGTGGCCAAGCTCCAGGCTGGCACCCCTTTCACCCAGTGGCCCCTCCTGCACCTTCTTCTTGAAGGTGGGGAGGGTGAGGCTGGGCTTGGAGCTGCTGTGGGTGCCAGCCAGGGGCTTCTTCAGGACCAGTTTTCCCTTGCTGCGCTTGAAGCGCACAGACTGCGCTCTCTGCATATCGGGGGGCAGCTTGCGGAATATATCCTGGTTGGTGCCCAGATGTGGCAGGTCTCGGCCGTGGGGCAGATCGGTGAGTTCTCGGCACACAGGGCAGGTCAGGGATTTGATCTCGGGTGAGGACACATTGATGCGAGCGAGGCACTCCAGGCAGAAAGTGTGGCCACAGGACAGAAGCTTGGGTGTTTTGAAGATGTTATCGTAGGTGCAGAAACACACCACGCACTCAGTGTCCCCCACATCGTCCCCTTCTTCGGCAGAGCCCCTTTGGCCCTCCTTCTCTCTCTCTCTCCCATCCTCGCTTCTTCCTCGCTCCCTCCTCTCCCCTCTGTCCCTCTCATAGTCTCCCCTCTGCCTGGCCTCCCTCCCTCTCCTCTCAGCATCGCTGCTCCTGCTGCGGCCGACTCCCTTCCTCTCTCGTTCTCTCTCTCGCCCTGGCCTGCCGCTGGCTTTGCCCTTGCTTTCGGCTTTGGGTTTTTCATTCAGCAGCTGTTTGAGCTTGGCCCCTTGGCTGCCATGGTCATTCGCTCTCTCTCTCTCATCACTCATTGTGCAGGACTTGAAATAAAGAAGAGAGAAAAATACAGGAGGACATTAAATGATGAAATCATTTAACAGAACATCATCTTTATAAAGCCTTTTTTGTAAAGGCTGTGGAACACAAGGATACAGGTATTAGTGCGGGTGGTACTGGTAGTAATAGTAGTTATAGTAGTAGTAATATGATGCAGATCTCCCCAGTACTCTAGTTCCAATTTTTAATAATAATAATCCTCAATTCCTCATCATCATGGACTGATATTAAACGGCACCTGTCATCCCAGGATCTGAAAGGTAATGTGATATTAAGCGCATTTTGTCCTGTTATCCAGAACTTATTCTCATAAGAATTAGTCTAAAGCCGCAGTTACACAGCAGGATAAAGACCATCAAACTGTATCAAGGGTGATCATAATTTTGCTGTTTCCATTTCTGTGCAGCTTAAATAAACCTGGGACTGTAAACTCAGCCAACATTGCAAAATAAACGAAGGATTACAAACAATTATTTCAGGGCTCCGTTCCCTTTTTTGTAATGAGGTACAGGAGCCCTGTAAGCTTAAACTTGTATGTCAATAGGCTCTTGTGAATATTGTATTGGTATGTCAAATTTTTGCTAACATGTGGTCAAAAACCGTATTTTCTCATGACTTCAAGTAAGCTGATATTCCTTTTCCTTTCCCTACCATCATCCCATCTTGCCAAAACCAGAAAAAAAAACATTTTTGTTAAATGCAAAAGTATGGACAGTGGCGTCAAAAGAGGACAAAAATATTCATGGAATGTTGTGAAGCAACAATTCTCAAATAGCAGCTCAAAAAGCCACTGCTTAGTTTTACATATGCAAATAACAAATGCTTTCAACAAATGTTTATTCTTTCATCTAGGGTTACTGATTTTGGACTATATTACATTACATTACAGGCATTAAGCAGACTCTCTTATCCAGAGCGACATACAACAAGTGCATCAGTTCAAAGTGCAGAGGTGCATAAAAACACACTAGAGTGAAGTAAAGATCGTAGTGCCAGAAGTGACCACATAGATCAGGACTCCAACCCTGTAGGGTAACCTGTTCAGCAAATAAACAAAACAATCCTGCCAAGTACAAAACTAGCACTAGCACAGTTGTGTATACATATATAACCAGTGACGCAGTTCCTGCACATGTCACAGTGATTCAGCATCCAGAATAAATATTTGATCCTTTATCTGTGGCTGAGTGGAACTGAGAAAAAAGTACCAGACACATGGTCCTCTGAGATATGAATGAGGAAACATGTGCGTGTCTGTTTGGTTAGGCTCTGACCAGGCTGTCTGGCTACCACTGTTTTATTGTTTCCTGACTGGACAACAGTGAGTGCAGGCTACTTAATTTGAAAAGCAAATACACTGAATCAATAAGGAATGGCCTTTGGGAATGTTTGACCATGTCGTACTGTATGCATAACAGTCCCTTGGTTGTTGACAGTATTTTTGTTTAGTTAAATTCTGAATGGATTCTTTGTCTTGAAAGGGTCTGGGTGACTGCCAAAGAAATATTAGGTTGCTACCTGCCAGTGCACTTTGTCAATTTATGACATATGATAATTCTTAAGTTACCATTAAAAGCAGCACTGAACGGAAACAAGCATAACATATAAATAAATTACCTGACGGAACACGAACAATTAATAAACGTAAAGTTGTAAAGATCAGTAATAAATAATGAAGTCGTATCGCCAACAGTGTATCAACATTTTCGTGTAATCATATATTTCGTAATGTTGTTCTCGGCCAAAATTGTAGCCTAACCAGCTACAGCGTAGTGACAGCTTCGAAAAAAATCCTCAGAAAGGCTTACATGTTTTGCCCTGTGGTGGTAGGTTCAATGTCACTCAGTGGCCGTCCAGGGCAGGAGTTTGATCCGAGTATCGTATTCCATATACCGCTTGCTTGTGCGAGTTGAAGTGGCGTTTTATCACAGCTTCGCACAAAATACACGGGCAGCCGCACAAATAAACAGAACAGGTCACTCATACGCACGCCCTACTTCTTCAGTCTCCTGCTCCTCCTCTTGTCTGACTTCTCTTTGTTTCTTTACTTCATTCCAGGTTTCACTCTCAGTGGCACCCAGAATTTCCTCTTCTTAGTTTCCTCCCTCGTTCTCCTCCTTGTTGGACCAGTTGGTCCAGTCTGTGCCATTTGAAGCCTTATCTCAGCGTGAATGCGCGGAACGTGTGGGTAAAACTGGATTACTTGCGCTCTTGCTCTCCTGTATTCTTTTTTTTCCGTATTACCGGTTGACTTGTGAAGAGTCTTCTGGAACATTCAACGTGTGTGTTATTGCTGGACATGACTAAATAGCCTATACAATACATGAAGCCTCAAGTACGAACTTACACACCATGTAACATGTGACAGTACAGCAGTCCTGTCATTTTTTTAAATGTGATATGGGACAATGACGTTTTACATTAAACATGGAAAATTCCACTCTGACTTGGCATGTCATATACTGCATTACTGCTGAATAATAGTGGTTTGGCACAAGTGCAAATAAATAGCTGAAGAACAAGAGCACTGTTATTGGGTAGTTATTTAATTAACAGCAAGGGTAGATTACTGGTAAGGAAATGTACTGGTGCTGGTAAATATGTAATGAATGAGAGGCCACAGCAGAGGCATAGTAGAGCATGGTGGGTAGAGTTATACAATAATGGTACAGCACAGCAGTGAGTAGTAGTGGTGTGGTAGCACTGTGGAGTAGGTGAACTTGTCCAGCAGAGGTGTAGGGTAATATTAATGCCCTGCAATTTGTATCTGCTCATTCCAAATGTAACCTAGATTTTAATTATTCTTCCAATTTAATCCACTGCATGTACAGTAGTTTAATACAGTAGTAGTTCAGTACAACAGCAGTTCTGTGCAGTGGTTTAGTACCTGACAGTTCCTTCCCTGACTGAATTTCCTCATTCTGATTATTGATTCACAAGTAATCCATAGTCAGCAAAATCATTGGCTACTCCAATAAGAAAGCAAATAATCTCAATAGAGCTATGAAAAACAGTGGTCATGATTTCTAATACTAAACAAACCTGCAGCAACACATATCCTTCAAGATTCTATTGACACTGCAATGTCTGATCATTAAAAACTTAATGATCACGGATTCTTACTTGGTGACAGACGTAAATGCACACATGCACTCACTATCCATGTGGCTACCCGTGAAAAAAAAGCAAAGCTGCATTTTTCTTGTTGTAAAACATTTAATTGTATTTTTACAAATACTTTTCAAAGTAACTGCAAAAAAAGGCAGTCTGTGACAAATAGGCATACGATCAGTGTAGTGTTAATCACGTGTTCATTTAGTGTCAGACTGGCCTGGCCCGGAAACAACCAGTCACGCACAGCCCAGGTGAACCAGCTAAACCGGTTTGTGTTGCTGGACCAATTAACTTACAGCCGTCTGGTGGTCATTAGACATATTGCAGGACAAAGTACGGCATGACCAGTAATATACAAAAAGTGATTGGCTAACTTTACTGGTTTTGTTTTCTGTTGCCTACAGTTCCACCCTTCTGGCCCCTATAGTGTGAGGTGTTACACGCATTTACTTAACATGGTGCATCACTTGTAATATGTGAACACGAACAGAGCTTTGCAGTTTTACAGGTTATAGCAGTGAAGAAGTCGCCTGGACATGCTCAGTAAACTGAGCTAAATCACACGGTTCATTGTGGGCACCATGTTGCACTTCTACAGATGACCGGCCAAAAATGTATTAAGTCAGCTGTCTATTTTTGACGCCAGGCAATGTGCTCTTGTCCATACTATAATCATGAATTAACATATCATCACTCATCATCATTCGGTTTTCCAGCTGCTAAATTAGGCCAGCTGTATTTTTTTATTAGCTTTTTTCTAAAATAGTGGGCATAACTGGTTTGCACATTTTGCTCCATGTTATTCCAGAAAAACTGAGGGGGATGACCATGTGGAGCGGATGTGTGAAGATGTGTGACAGATCACTGTAGCGCTGATCCTCCTCAAGTGAACTAAACCCAGTCCATGCATTTGTGTTACTTCAAAAGTAGAATGGAAGTACGCACTGTGTTAGAAATATGAAAATGATGCTTGTTTATTGATTTTTGTACAGTGTGAAATAGTTGGCCTGATCTGATAAGCTCACTGTGCTAGAGTTCACTGTGTCCAAAGTTCAAAGCTACTTCCTCTCAGTAGACTGAGTTGATCCTGAAATCACCAATGCCCCTGCTCTCCATTTTAGACCAGAGTCTGTGTCATTTGGACCAGGCACTAATATGTGGAATGCGTAAGACTCCCATGTGTCCCTGCTTTGGAAACCTTTACTATCACAGCATCACAACTAATCGCAGAGAATACAAACAAGACCTGTCCAACTCAGAGGTACCAGGAACTGCAATTTGCATTAAGCCCATTATGTCTTCATACAAACACAGGAACTGAAACACTGCTCTTGTTGTTGCTCCACAAAAAAAAAAAAAAAAATACATCCCATAGAAAAATAAATAAATAAAAAAGTTACTTTAGGTCACATGGCATTATGGTCTTATTAAAGTCCCAATCAGAGCCCAAGCTTCTGGTCTCTCAAGTCAGCTCCTCCCCTTCTGGAACAGCCCCTCCCCCCCATCTGTCCTTCAGCCCAGCTCCTCCCGTGCCTTGCCCTGCTTGCGGGGCATCTTCTTACTGCTGCTGTCCTCCAGCTCTTTGCTCTTGTAGTAGTGCGGGGCCACTTCCAACAGCCAGCCGCTATCAATCTCTATCACCTGCAACAGGGAGACATAGGAGCCACACTAGATCTAAAGCAATGTAAAACACACACACACACACACGCACGCACGCACGCACGCACACAGCAGTCCGACAATGAACCATGAACTGGGTGCACTGACCTGTCTCATGAACTCCTTGGTGGTGAACACCAGCTCGTGGTAAATGAGCCAGCGTGGCTGCTCCTCGAACAGGGAGCTGTTAGGGTGAACGTAAACCGTCTGCTGGTGCTTCACCGTCTTGTAGCCCCCTTTGCTGAGCCTCGCTGTGTGGTAGAAGTACCCCGCAGTTACCGCCTGAGAGAGAGGGAGGCAAGGAGCCAATGCGTTTAACCTTCCCACCAACACAAACCCACGCAACCGCAGCACAAGAGACAGAGATGCAGCATCACATCACAGAGTGAGAGGAGAGATGGAGTCAGGTGTAGCCTGGCACATGTGTGTGGGGTGACTGGTGTATGGATAATGGAGGTAGCAGTAGGGTCAGTTAGAGGTGATGGAGGTAGCTATAGGGTAATTGTTACAGAGGTGATGGAAGCGGGTGTAGGGCGCCAGTTACAGAGTGATGGAGGTGGGTGTAGGGTGACAGTTATAGAGATAATGGAGGTGGGTGTAGAGTGAGGTATAGAGGTAATGGAGATGGGTGTAGAGTGAGGTATAAAGGAGATTGAGGTTGGTGTAGGGTGAATGGTGATGGGGATGGATGTAGGATAGCAGGTTTAACCTGCTTGAGGGTACGGTCACACACACCTTGCGGATGGGCATGCTGTCTCCCTGGCAGCTGCACACCTCCACCTCAATCCTGTCCATCAGCCCCTCCAGCTGCTCCCGCACATCCCGCGCACGCTTCATGGAGCGGAACTGGATGAAGTTCTCATAGCACCACTGAGTGGAGTACCCGCTCTCCACCCACTGAGACAAACACCAATCAGCAAGCAGTTAACAAGAGGCCACCCACTGAGACACACACCAATCAGCATGCAGTTAACACAGGTCCACCCACTGAGACACACACCAATCAGCATGCAGTTAACACAGGTCCACCCACTGAGAGACACAGTAATCAGCAATTATCAGTGGATGAACAGCACCAGTTACACACCACCTACTGTCACCTGGTAGAGATAGAAGCTTAAAAACACAGAGAATCCCTCATACTCTCAAATAGACATAGACAGACACACACACAAACAGCCAACTAAACATTACTTTCATTCCCGATCTTCCCTGTGTCTTATTCTCCCTCTGGTTCTCCCACTTATGTCATGTCCATGATAAAAATTTTCCTTAAAAGTTTCGGATGATTACACACATTTAGGAGACAGTATAATACATGCAGATTAAATGCTATGGTGTGGTACATACCTGAGTATAGACATTCAGCAGGACCATGTGATCTCCTCCAGGTACAACAAAGTTCTGCCTGGCGTTGTCGGCATGGACAACCTTGTCTTTGGGCCGGTAGAAGATGGAGTTATTCACCGACAGCATGGCAGAGATGGTTAATACCTCTTCTGAGCACTTATACCTGAGGGGGAGAGGGACATACTGACATACTTGAAATGCTACAAAGCCATCACATACCAATTACATACACATCATCACAACCCATATCCACATACACACTCCTCATTAAAAGCTCTCCTTCCAATACTGCCGTCAACACAAGCACTCACTGTTCAGAAGCCAGGATCATCTTGCTCAGCATGGGGTCCACAGGTAACTCCGCCATCCTGCGACCAAGCTGTGGAGACAGACAGAACTGTTGACTCTGCTCCTCTCTCCCTCAATCTTCCCCATACAGTTGCAGATCAGTGAAACTCTAATCCCACACAGTCAATCAATGCAAGCAAAACACTAAGTTACGTTTCAGAGCCTGCAATTCACTGGTCAAACAGCAGATGGAATTTTTTAATTATAGTGAAAGGTTTTTCTCCCCACTTTTCAGAGCATTCATCAATTAGTCAAGTTCAGCGAGTGAACTGATGAAGAGTCGGCTGATCAGAGGATCCTGGGAAATGTAGGCAGAGTAAGTACCTTGGTGAGCTCTCCACGGTGATTGAGGGCACCGAGTGCGTAAAGCTGCTCCAGGGCTAGGACAAGGGTCTCATGAGGGGGCGGATCCATGAAGTCAAAATGAATGAGGTCATTAATTCCTAATAGTAAAATGGTAAAAAAAAAATTAGCATAGTTTTTAATGAAATACATTCAACAAATCTACCCAATATATAGGTAACATATTGATCACAATGAATTTTGCATAAACCACATGCCATCAACAAAATGTGCTTTATATGTGCATGTTCAAGGCAGCCTATACAGAAACCATGCTTTTTGGGATGCTTTCATACACAAACAATGGTCCTGATCAGAATGACTGCTATGGCTAACCACAGTGGCTACTGATATAGCAGACTGATCACAATCAACCGTCAATCAGCTTCCGAATGATAGATAAGTTTCATCTTGGTGTGTGAAAGGGTTTTTTGTGCAATTTGGCAGTAAGTTGTAAGGGTACGACAAAAAAAATAATTCAGAGAGCTAGTGACTGACCACTTACAAACCACACTGGTCATGTACAATAAAATAAATATGTGTAAAGTAACACGCTCACTGCCTATATAGACACTCCTAACCAGAGGAAAATAATAGTTTTGCATTGAATATCTGGTTACTTTGGTTAAAAATGATAATGGACACCTGATTTATGTCAATTGATATGGTCTTGTAATCTGGCATTACCTTTAACATGACCAAGAGTATCACTTTCTCGCATTCATTCAATCATTGATTCATCTGCATTAGTTGCATATCCATTGCATTTATTCATAGTATGCCGCACTCGTGATATATTCAAATTAGTTTTATTCTATCTCATGCATTGTCACCCAAGATTAGCACTGGCTCAAATGCAATAATGAAAAGCCCTGATACCCAAAAAATACTTTTACATTCAAAGGAGCAGTTTCTCAAAGCAAGCACAACACATAGCATCAACATTGGCCACAGCTGTTCACTCCAGCCCACGGAAAGCTTCAGGGTGTGCTCAGGTTTTCACTGTTCCTCCAAACGTTATGGATAAATTAATGGACCAATTTATTACACAGCTCACTCGCATCATGGGTTTTTGGGTTTGAACTGGCTGCCAAGTTTCAAGTTAAAACAAAACTGAGCTGTCCTGCGACTCTCCGAGGGCAAGAGTGAAAACATACAGTAACACTGCTTCACAGAGAAACCTTTCCTGCACATTACCCTCAGTCCCCCAGAACCTACTTACATCATGCATTGAAATGCTTCATAATGCACCACAATTGGCTTGACGATACTTTGTTTCTACAATCTAATTCATTACATGATATTATTTATCATGCTATTTACTTCAATTATCTTATATTACTGTAATGTTTTTGTTTTATGAGCTGTGTTAAATTATACAAAAACTAATAATAATAATAATAATACATGACAAGGTGCCACATTACCAAGACTCTTCAGCAGCAGGACCACGTTGCCAAGATTGGTTCTCTGGATCTCAGGCACAGTTGTCTCCTCCATCTCGTTTTTGAAGGCCCAGGCGGTGTAGAGACGGAAGCACTTCCCAGCAGCTACTCTGCCTGCCCGCCCTGCGCGCTGATTCGCCGATGCCTGTCACATGCACAGACAGGTGCAGTTACAAAACAGCTATACACATAACCAAGGCTTCCACACAGGAAAACAACAGGAAAGCCACAAGTGATGACATTAAGTTCCTTTGGAGTCTTTTAAAAAAATGTTTTTTGAGATTACAGCACAAAAATATGTTTAAGTCAAGTCATGACATTTTCATGGAATTAAAGAGGATTCAAAGTAATAATATAATTTAAAAAAAGAATGCTGAGTTGGCTCTGCAGAGTAACAATAACATATGAGAAATATAATTCACTGGATCAGTGCCCAGATGCACTGAACAGCACCCAGATCTGTACTAGATTTTCATTTTTGGTGTAGGATATGTCCTTATGTGAGCAGATGAACAGCAGAAAAATGCAGAGTTTTACCCGTGAGCAGGGCGTGACGATGAGGGACTCCATGCCTGTCCGGGCGTTGTAGCTCTTCTGCTTACAGAACCCAGGGTCAATGACATAGATGATCCCATCAATGGTGAGGGAGGTCTCGGCAATGTTTGTGGCAACCACCACCTAGGAAAAACAAAATGTAGAATGCATCTGAATTGTTAACAAAGTACGTATATGACAGATGCATGGGGAAATAACTACAATTCCCATGAGCCACAGCACATTTTGCCAATGTGTGACAGATAGATAGACCATACCTTCCTGGCCCCTGGAGGAGTTGGATTGAATATCTTGGCTTGCATGTCAGATGGCAGGTTTGCATAGATAGGAAGTACAATCAGCTCTGAGATCTTGGAGCCCAGACGCCTGCACCTCTCCTGCAGGAGCTCACAGCAAGCCTCAATCTCCTCCTACAAAAACACAAGCCACAAGAGACTAAATTAAAGAAGCCAACACAGGACCTCAGTGCCATAGCAGTCTATAGGGCACAGAGTATTACCAGAGACTGTGACAGTGTAAAATACACAGCCTACACCCAGTTACCCCGAGGGGAAGGAGAGCGGAGAAGGAGTGGAGGGCGTGGCGCTTTCCTGACCTGTCCGGTGAGAAAGACCAGCACGTCTCCAGTGGGCTGCGTGACATGGATCTGCAGCACTGACACCACACACGCCTCCAGGTAATCTGCCTCAGGCGCCTGAGAGAGAGAGAAGCATTACTCTTCTTACTGCTGAATTACCACAGCCTGACCTCAGCAAGGAACAGCGAAAATATGACCTTTTCTCATTACCGTCCACTCTCCTGGAAACAGGTCAACACATAACTTGACTTTCTAATAATGAGTGCGGTACTGCAGCGACAATATTTACAGTACTTTACATCTCCGGCAGTGTAGAAGATTTATCTCTGTTCATTAGATACATAAAAGCATGTACACTGTGTTTTGGTATTGGTATAATGCTGCTGAAATATAAAGACTACAGTAATCAATGTAGGATAGAGTAAATGGAAATGAAATACTTAGGTGTATTAAATAGTAAATATTGTACTACCTGTTCATTTATCAGTACACAGGGCCCTACATGTACTTTGGTATAGTGTGTATAAAACACAGCAGTATATGCAAACTACGGGATGAAACAGGATAAAGAGAACACTAAATGTACCTTGGTGTAGAAGATGTCCACAGGGAACCTCCTGCCGGGGATTCTGAAGACGGGCGCGTCGTCAAAGAAGCAGGAGAAGCGCTCCGTGTCCAGGGTGGCGCTGGCCACCAGGACCTTCAGGTCCGACCGGAAGCGGGCGATGTCCTTTATCAGCCCGAACAGGATGTCTGTGTGTAGGGTGCGCTCGTGGGCCTCGTCGATTATAATCACACTGAGACGAAAACACAGCTGCTTAGTGCTACTGGAGACACCATCTATATTATTACAATGTTTCCCTGCAAGAGAATTTACTACTCACCCTTTTCCAATACCACTTATTTTACTGACGTTACTATTCATCTTGCATTCATGAATATGTACAATCTAATACACAATATTACAGGAGATGGTTCTGTTGAGAATCATGGCATTCAGAACACACAAACATTTCAATAAGCCCTTCCATTTGAACAGATTTACTGTCATTTCATACTTCTAATGAGATATAAGGCTGCACGTAATGTGCAGAAACACAGAGAAACAACACGCACCTACATGCAAGCATGCATGCCCATGCAAGACGCAAGCACACACACACACGCACATACTCGCATGCACATACTCGCACAGACACAGACACAAAATGGCGGAATGTGATAATACCTGTAGCTGGCAAGATCTGGTTCAGTGAGAAATTCCCTGAGCAGCATACCGTCTGTCATGTACTTCAACACGGTGCGTTCTGAGGTGCAGTCTTCGAACCTGATCGAGTACCCCACCTGAGAAAGACAAGGGGAGGGAAGCACAATCCTGCATGTGAGGCACTCAAATCACAGCTGCCATTTTCTGTTGGATTTTCCCTCCATTTGAATCAGTTTTCACCACAGAGACCAGCAGAGGGCATCACCTCATTGCCGAGCTTGACGTCCATTTCCTGCGCCACCCTGGCCGCCACTGACATGGCCGCCACCCTCCGCGGCTGAGTGCATCCTATCTTCATCCCTCCCTTTGTGTAACCCTGGGAGAAGGAGCAAGGGAGGTTAACATAGGAAATATAATCTGAAACCGAACAGTGAAGGGTTGAAGAATTTTTGGAAAATAGCCATGGAACAGACAGGCTAGAGAGTGAAAAGTACACAGGTAGACACAGAGACAGAATGACAGGCATGCAGACAGTCTGACACGCAGACGCTGACCTCCTCCACGAGGTACTGGGGGATCTGCGTGGTCTTGCCGGAGCCCGTCTCGCCCTCGATGATGAGGATCTGGTGGTGGTGGATGGCGGACAGCAGGTCCTCTCTGTAGGGGAAGACGGGCAGGCTGCGGCGCACCTCCTGGATGGACTCTCTCTGCTGCTCGGCCTGCGACATGACAGGCTCGCTCTGCTCCTGAGGGACCAATCAACACACAGCTGAGAGGCTAGAGACAGGAGCCACGCCGGGCACTGACATCACAGCAAAGTCATAGCTCGCCCTCCGCCTCCTTACTGCAGTGATCTGGACTGATCAACATAACCAAGCTTCCAGTTGATGCAATACAGACAAACAAGACAATAACAACCCGCCAGTCAGATGCTCACATATCCAGTCTGAAAGAAGCGTGAAATGCCACAGTTACAGACCCTGCAGGAGCTAATTACATGTAAGGGAATGATTACATAGAACAAGAGAGCTTTTCCAGTGTGTAACAGTGCCAAAAACCTCAACACTACTGGGGATTTCCTGCAATGCTGTAGCTGATTATTCTAAAGCAGGAATGGTGGATTCCATTCCTCAAGAGCAACATTTGGGTAAGCAATTTAATATTGTGAACACATGCTGTGCAGTCAAATAAGAAATAACCATTCAAAAATTTGATAACATACATGAATAAAGTAAATTTAAGTATGTGTGCTGTGTGCGGACATACTTGCTTTTTTAAATGAACTGATGAGTACATTCAGGGCTAGAAGACTGCTTTGGACTTTAACACAGTTAGCTGAAGAGAGCTGCGCGCAGTGTGACCAAACCTTGGACATCCGCGTTCCCTTCATGGTGACGGCGCTGACGAAGCTGATCATCTCCTCCTCCTCCAGCACCAGCTGGTACTTCTCCATCTCGGCCTTCATCCCTCGCTCCCTCTCCTCCTTGGCCCCAAAGTGCAGGGCGGCCGCGCTCAGCCTCTCCTCCTCCCAGCGGCCCTGTTCCCCCCCGCCCTCGCGCCCCCCCTCCTCCGGCTCCAGCTCCAGGTCTCGCTGGGGAACCGTCTGAGAGGAGGAGGAAAGGAGCGAGGGACACAGGGAGAAAAGAGAGAAACAGAGAGAGAACACAGCGACAGATAAGCATAACGCCCCCTGCTGCAAAAAACAAACAAGTCATTCTGCGTGTTTCAGGAGAGTCTTCGTTCAGAAGCTCAGGTCTCAGTGTCCGTGTGTGAGCACCTTGCTCCTGCTCTCCTCTGGCATGTAATATCTGTTCTTCCTCTCCTCCTTCTCTTTGGCCCCTGCCTTCTTGTACTCCTTGGCCAGGTCTCGGACCGTGCGCTTGTACTGGAGATCCTGCTTCTCCCTGTCGGTCAGGGGCTGGCTAGAGAAGAGGTACTCATCGTCTGCGATCTCTGCCTCCAGGTCCTCCAGCTTCTCCTGTGCTCGCGTGGACAGGTACTTCTGCCGGGATTCCTTCCTCAGCTCTGGGAGCTGGAGACACAAAGGCAAGTCAGTGGGAGCAATCGCTCTACCAGAACATTGAATTTTTTTAAATTTTTTTTTACAATTGCTCAGTAGATACCAAAATATTATTCATATAGTCAATATACATTTTTATTTTGTATTTGGAAATTCACTCCAAATGACATTCTCTTAAATGTACCCATAATTCTTCCTGCAAATATCTTTCACTATCCACCATAACATACCAACCTAGGTGGAACATACAAAATGTGTACCCTGAAACAGGACTAAAGGTATTTGAAAATGAACCTAAGCGAAGGCGTCTAGCTGGGTGTACCTAGCTGAACATCTCAATGTCAGTGGCCCTCACAAAGCTGATTTATAAATGGTTGGTATGTCCAACACTTTCTCTGGCCTTTCTTCCTCACATTTAACAGACATAGGCTATTTTCATCATAATCAAATCAACTTTGTTCAAATGAGGAAAAAGTTTATCAACAGCACCATTTTTCTCTGGTCCTCCTCAGCCATCTTCAGTCGCTTCTGGGCTTCCTCGTAGGCCTAGTAAACAAGAGGAAAACAGTCAGGAGACAAGCTACATCCCCTCACAAATTTAAAACCTTTGTAGTTTCATTTTCTCAATGTTCAAAAGGGCGGTCTAAAAACACTTGAACAAAACATAATTCGT
Source organism: Anguilla anguilla (assembly GCF_013347855.1). Lineage (NCBI taxonomy): Eukaryota > Metazoa > Chordata > Actinopteri > Anguilliformes > Anguillidae > Anguilla > Anguilla anguilla. The sequence continues at coordinate 65,793,434 of NC_049201.1, forward strand.
TAATATGGCTGAAAAGGAAGAGTGAATGCACTGATCTCATTGCAGGGAATTTTGTTAACATATAAGTAACAGCTTCATACATTGCATAAATAATGTTTAATATTTGAATAACTAAATATTTAATAAATATATTCAATATTCACATAATGCACACCCTACTCTATCCTCCTCCGCCCTGTCTTCTCTTCCATCCCCTTTCTGAAGGTTCTCTTTCTGTGCTGTTGTCGCACCTTTTTGTCGTTCCTCTCCAGTATGTGTCTGGTCTTATCCTTGTCCTTCTGTTTCATTCTCTCAGCAAAGGCATCCCTTTCTTCCAGGTCCTGCAGTCGTTCTCTCTCCTCCTTCTCCCATTCCTCCTCCTCTTCTTCTTTCTCCGCATCCTTCTTTTGTTCAGCATCAGGTCTCTTACTGAGGCCAAAGGCAAAGCCCAGTTAATAAAGCACATAAAAACATGTCTGAACACAACCTTTCAACACATTCTACTGAAAATTTTTTGCAAGTTTAAAAAGCATTGCACATGGTCTTTACACTGCCATGCTGCATGGCAGGCATCCATGTTCAGCCGTGTGAACCCATCAGTACAGTCACAAACACCCAGCCCTGCCCCAACAACCCTTTGCTCTCACCTCTTGTTCTTCTCTTCTTCGCTGGAAGATGGACTTTCTTCCCTTTTCTGCCTCAGGTGCTTTCTCTTTTTCCCTCTGTCCTTGTCCTTTTTCTTCTCCTTCACCCGCTCCTTCACTACCTCTTCTTCACTCTCACTGTCCTCCAGCAAGGTATAAGTGCGGTTCTTTCTCTCTATCTCTAGGATTTCTCGCTCTCTCGCCCGGGCTGGTTTCTCCACAGCTTGTTTCCGGGGTATCTGACAGAGAAAGACAGATGAAAGGATATCAGTACATTTATACATAGAAACATAATAGACTGCTAACAGTATGTATATAATCCTGGAACAAACACACTACCTTGTTATATAATTCCTCTGCGAAGGCAACCACTCTCTGGTCTATGTCAATGGTGCCCGTTTCCCGAAGACGAGAAACAAAGTCTTGAGGTCCAGATGACCTGCGTGCTGAGCCAATCATGAACTGGGCCACATACTTGTCACTCAAACCCAGGATGTCATGGAGACGGTCATTTACCCATTGCTCCAGATTTGCCATATTGGTCTAAAGAGAGAGAGAGAGAAAAAACAGTTTACCAAGCCCTTTGTTTGTCATCTGTGAATTTAAAAAAAAACTTTTTTTCCAAACCATATTCACAAATGACACATGACAAGCAGGAGAATACATACAGAATGACTAAGCAGTAATCACGATCAAACTAAATAAATTTAACTACGGTACAATTTAATTTTAAATGACGGGTCATGTGCTGCATATACAGCTATGGACCTATCTACATGCTGCAAGACATACATTTATAGCCACTCCAACAAAAATCGAACGTGGTGTGCAGCTCGCTATCTGCTTGTACTTTTATAAGATACTTCAATTTTATAACATAGCTATATTTCCTGATGACGTTACAAGCTAACCAATTCTTTTAGGGTACTTAAATCGAAACAGGATTCAGAAACTGTGTAGGGTTAGCTATAACTAACCAGCAAGCCATCACCATTGTCTTCAGTGAGGCTGCCCAATGCAGGTACAGGTTTTAGTTAAGATTTGTTTTCACCACAGAGAACTGCAAACATAACCTGTAAAACGAATAATCACTGAGTCCAGTCAGCAAAGACAATTTCACTGTGGAGAGCTACAAACCTGCCAGTAACAAGTCCGCCAATCGGTGCAGGTGGCTAGCGAACAAGGTAGCTAGCTAATGTGGAATTCCGTTAGATTGCCACAATATTATGTTTCCAAGCTAAAAGGAAATTCATATTAGGAATGTTCAATATAAATGAAAAGTAAGATTTAGCTTAGTTGCGGGGTCAGTGGACGAACTGATATATACTTTGCAAGCAAAGTACAAAGCAGTAAAGTTTTTTGGCTAACTAACGTCAGGTTTTACCTTGTTGCTTGTTTCTTGTCGAAACGTGTCCTCCTCCGTATTCTGTAACCTGTACGGTCTAGATGGTAAAACCTAGTTAGCTGTTTACGTTAGCTAGCTAGCTACCTAGCGATAGTTTGCGTACCCATTGTCAAAGGTTCAACACTGGTTGCTAAGAAATTACAAGTATTTTGGATCAAACCGAAAGCATTACAAAAAAGAACTGAACTGTACGTGACCCGGAAGCGGAAAACCTGTACCTCTTTTGGCTAGTATGGAAACTTCATTGGGCCACACACAGAAATGCATTCTGTGCACGGGACTGCTGGTTGAGGTCCGAATTTGACGCCACATATCGCCATGTTCTTCTTCTTCGGTGTTGTTCACCGGCAGCTTGCATCCTTGAAAGTTGCATTACTGCCATCTTTCGGAGTAAGTTAACTCCTACAGCTTATTGCCTGTCACACTTTTATTAACAGTCCCGTTCCCCGAAGGTAGTTGATAAAACATCTCCTCCCCTGCCCACTAGCACCACACTCCAGTACATTCCTCAATCCTGCTCCTGTTATCCCCAATCTTCCCATCTCCTCCATCATATCCTTCCTTTCCGACCTATATTTATTGCAGTTAATGATAACGTGTTCTGAGGTTTCTGGTACCTGACAGATTTCACAAAGACCGGTTGGATGTTTACCTATAAGATGAAGCGTGCTGCGTAAATTGCTGTGTCCTATTCTTAATCTTGATATTACAACCTCCTCTCTTCTGTTTCCTCCCCTCTTTCTTACACTGCCTACTCTATTTTGTATCAGATGTAAATGTCTCCCCCTTCTCTTCTGATCCCAGTGCTGCTGCCATTCTTTATTGATATTTCCCCACACAATGCCCTTTCCCTCTGACTTTGATAACTTGATATATCGTCATGTTTGGAATGACTATCACCTATATGTATTTGTTTATAGAGCTGTATATTTTACTGCTATTACTGTATGTTCTACAGATTAATTTATATAAGTTCATTAAAGAATAAGTGAGATTTTTGAAAATATGCGCTATTCATGTTGAACATTAAATCTGAAATAGCATTCAAATGCTTTAGTCTTGATAGGCCAGGCCTTCTTGTAATAGAAATTGCAAGAAAGAAATTAAGATAATTATTTACATGACATACTTTACAGTTAGTGACTCACTTTGAGCACATTAAATACATATTGAAGGCTATGTAGGTGAGGGCTTGATTTTTCTTTGGTCTATGGTTAGTATTTGAATGGGAAGTCTTCTGTGAAAACTAAGCTGCCGGTGGGATTGGTGACAGTGGGCCAGTAGGGGGCACTCTTCGGTCTGGACCAAATATAAACACAATGCCCCAGCCCACTGTGTGTGAATAAGAACTGGGGAGTGAAAAGATGAGGAAATAGTGTATGATGGAGAAATGGGAAATGGTGGATGTAATAGCAGTCTTTAGTATCTGACATGAGGGAGAATTAAGGGCTAGGAAAGATAAGCAGCAGAGAGGGGAAAAAGCTGTTTGACTTGCACAGAAAGTGCAAGTGGATATGCAGAGACAAAAAGAACAATATGCAATAAAAGAGTAATAGAGAGAAGTGAAGGAATAGACACAGAAATGTGACTGAGTGAAGGTGGATAGTAAATGCGAAGGGATGAGAGAGCTACAAAAGAAAGAGAACTGTGGAAAGGAGGGGAAAAAAGGTATGCTATGAAAGAGAGCTAAATGAGAATGAGGACAGGAAGACCTTTTGTCACTAACATCCTGTCCCCTTGACGTCATATGGGAAGTTGATGTCCCAAAAGCCAGTGCGCAACTTCCTGTCTGCCCATCACTCTCACAATCGCTCTCAGGGACCGATGAGGAAGAAACGTCAGGCACCCGTACAGCAACCTCCACCGCGTCTTCTTCTCAACACAGTTTTTCCTCTGCAAGCGAAAGAGAAAAAACCCAGATACAACATGTAGCGGCATTTCACAGTGGCTGATGATAAAAAGGTCAAGATACAGTGGGAGAAGTTGAGTAAGGAAAGAGGAAGAGACATTCGAGAAAGAATACAACAAATTGTCAGCCTTCTCCTGTTTGTATTGTTTTCTCCCCCTCTGGACATCCTTTCAACTTTTTTTTTACAACTATGAGCCGAATTTATAACCTAAAGACTGTGGCTTCCCGAACATCGCCGTCTGTAGCAGAGGGGAAGCCTGAAGCTCAGTTGCTCAGTTTGAAGATAAGGCAACGAGAACACCACGCACAGACGTACGACTCAGAGCCACAGCAGCCACAAGGTCAACTGCGTAGTCAGATGATCAGGATACAGCTTGAAAAGCAACAGCTGGAAATGAAACTAAATCAACTCTATAGTCAGGAGGCCCACGAAGAACCAACAGCCAAACAACCTGTACAGAAACAGCTTAGACCATTGCAGTTAAAGGAACAGGAATGCAACAGGACACCACAACTGACACACTGCCACCAAAACATACAACAACAAGACCATGATCCACACAAACAGATGGCACAGCCAAAGGATGAGGAAATATGCAACGCACAGGAAAGTGTACAGCCCTTACAACAGCGCTATGCCAACCAAAGAACCCCACTAAAGCTGAACCAACTAAATCAGTCAAATTCTCGCTCATCCTTTACCATCAATCCTAGATCTTGTCCCTCTCCTGAGAAACCTCCAAAGAACCTAGAATGGAGTCTCACTGCTCCACCTCCATCTGCCTCTCTTTCTATCACACCCTCCCAATCCCCCTCTCTTCCCCCTTTCTCTCTCAGGAATTCAGCAGCAGTGCAGGGCAAGAGGGGAAACACCATCACCATTAACCCCAGAAAATCAGGCACAGGTCCGGCTTCACTGATCTCTCCAGGAGTAAAGGAATTATGTCCCTCAGCGTCCAGTGCCACCCCGCATGTCACAGAAGAGAAGGGAAAGAAGAGATATCCAACAGTGGAAGCGATAGAGGTCATTGGGGGTTATCAGATTATGGAGAAATCATGCTTGGCCAAAGGCAGTGGGACTCAAAAAACAGTGAGTACTATTAAAAGTTTAAAAATCTGTGATATACGTTATTGGTATCAGAATGTGAAATTTTATTCAGTTTTTAATGATTTTAGTGTGTTCTTTGATTCATTGCAATGGCCCACAGCATAAACCATACAGCCAATTGCATTTATATGATTTAAATAATTATGCATGTGGTAAAGGAGAATAGATCTATGATAAATTTAAGCTTCTTTATCAGATAATTGCTGATCTGAAGTTTGTTGTCACCGATGCATACAAAGAAATTGACAGGCCACTGTTAATAATGTTTATACCAGCAATCATAAAAAACAGGAAGCACATCAATGGTTTAAGCGCTCCATTATTCTTATTGAGATCTGTTGCAGTTTGTTCTGAGGGTGACGTCAGTAGAAACATGAACATCATTCGTACATCACAGTACAACTGCCTAATTGCAAAGATGACTTACTATCCCCAACTTGCCTGAACTCAACGGCTGCTATATCATATTGCTGCCAGATGCAAGAATGTTTCTTGCAGTGTGTACTGCTACGCCCACAGTGCTGACATTTTTGGCTATAACCTCCCAAATGTGTTTTCTTTCTGTTACACTTTTGTTTAAATGTTTTACATATTTGTGTACCTGTACCACTAGAACCTCAATCTCCTGATCAGAAAGCAATTGCTCCTTTCAGCTGGCATCATCGTCCATTTTCGAGAGAATGCATAACAGACTTGTTGGGCTAATTTTATAGGCATGTGCAGCTGACTGTTGCATTTTCTGCCTTGTCTTCAAGCTGAAGTATACAATTTGCCCTTGGAGTTTGTGACTATGCTATTTTCTGGTGCAGAGCTCATTTCAGAAGCTTGTTTGCTACAAACGCATTTGCATACATTTCTCAGTGAATAAGCTCAAGTAATTGGGGCACAAAAAGAATGTGAAATCTGCCTTTGCAATGGAAGTGAATCTGACCATATGTGCCTTCCTCCAACTCATGTTTGTGCAAGCTAAACTTGTGGTCTACAGCGTGAAAAGAAGCTGCAGCTTGACTTCATGTGCTTTGGCAGAGAGCGAAAGCTAGACTGATAGCAGAGGTAGCAGCAATGCGCATGGCTGATTGAATATGCACAGAAAATCTTCAGTATTAAGCCAACTCTCATAGAGCACATATGAGTCTAATAGGGACCATGAAAGAGTTGATTTAACACAGAACATTTAACATTTTAATTATGAGATAAAGGGAAGAATTGTAAAAATATTACAAATACAGCCATTCTGCAAAAGAGGAAGTTATTATGGCCAGTATACAAAAAGGTTTTGTAAAGATGCGGACATTCTCCTGAGGAGATGTTCCTGAATTGGTTGGCAGTTCTAATTTACACTTGTGGGAGTGTGCCGCTATCTCCATGGTGGGCAGCTGCTTTGACATGTTCCACTGTCGGACTTTACTAGGTTACAGTGAACACTGAAAAAGAGCAGTTATGACTGTACCCTGTAAGTACTTTTTTTTTCAAAAACATTTCACAACACATGATAGACCCCTGATCCACATGAGAGTATAATGTATTCAAACAGTGTGATTTTTCTTTCTTTCAGGTGAAGGTTTCTTTTGATGAGCTACAGCTGGATCGAGTATTTGAGTACCCATCTGAAAGCTCTCTGCTGGACTCCTTCCCCTCTCCCCCTCTGCAAGGCCCTGAGACAGAGGAGGGGAAAGAAGCAGAGGAGGAGGAGGACGAAGAAGACAGGGAAGAGAAAGGAGTATTTTTGTTGAGAAGCAGCAGACCTGCCATGGCTGGAGTAGGCAGAGTGCTGACAGTGGGTATGTTTCCCTGAATTTACAGAAACATGACATCATCCTACACCTACAGTACCACTTAATCTATAATCTGTGCAACCCTATGTCAAATACACACTGCAAACCCATTGTTTAAACATTTTCACACTGTTGTCTTGATACAAAACCCTTTTTGCTATATGTTCATAATAGTGACAGTAATATTATTATAGCTTAGTAAAATGTTGTGTTCTACAATGCACATAGTTGTTACATCATGATAAAAAATATTTTTATATTAAAAATATTATATTATTCATATAATTGATATCATCATTTGTGAAATATAAATACAAAATTAATTAAATACAAAATTAACTCAGTATCTCAGTCATTGTGCCAGTCATCTAATAAATTTTCCTTTGTTTTTTTTTTTTTATACAGATGAATCATGCCACCAATAGAAGCCAAAGGACATTTGTTTTCAAATAATCATATTCTTAAAGATATGTGGTTCAAATAATTGGTATACATTTACAGTGTTTACATAGCTAGATTTAAATTTGCCGTATTAAAAAATACCTTGGTGTTCACTTTCATGTTAATAATGAAGGAATTTAAATGCACATTTTTACACGTATGTCCTGTAAATGCTTGAAAATGAAGTTAGCTGAATAGCTACACAAATACTTAAAATGTTCATGTTTACAATTTATCGTAAAGGTGATTACATTCATTTTTATTCTTTAACAAAAGTAAACCATACCACAACTCTTGATTTTATTCTGTGATTTCTAAAGCAATAAAGCAGGCTTCATTGAATTTCTAAATACCTTACTGCCTTTTAAACATCAGGGACAGCAGATTAAAACTAGCCTTTCAGGCTAACTCTGGCTCATTTACAGATTGACTGTTGATTGGTGTGCATTGTCCCGGAAAAATAAACCAATAAAATAAAAAATATTGCCATCCATGTGTTGCTCCCATTGTTGCTCCCATTTCAATGTAGGTGTGTGAAACAGCATGTGAAAAAGATACAGATGAAGACATGCAGCATTTTTCATGAATGAGTGTATCATATCATGCACTCCTTGCTGTGTGTGTGTGTATGTGTGTTCTTGTGTGTGTGCATGGTCTGGGTGTGGCTACTTCTGTTCAAACACACCAAGACTACACATGCCTAATTTGCCAACAATATATGCAATGTATTTCACAAACACACCATTTAGCTTTAACAGAACAGAACTCATAATAAGTTCAGAAGTGAAAGTCATCATCATCGACATCAGCAAACATCGACACACAAGCAACTTCATAATTTACCGTGAAGTGAGTTCTGGTAATGTCCAAATCGATAAGGAAAGTTGCTTCTTAACACACAGGCAAGCTTTTAGAAAGCAAATAGCCAACTATACAGACCAACCTAGTGTGTACTTATTATTATGCCTGTGATCAGGTGGCTGATTCTTTTCCATTAACCACTTGGAGCATCCAGAAGTCGATACTATGTCAACACAGCAAGCAAAATTAGCTGAACGCATTTAACACTGAACTAACTTTAAAAGTCATCACGTTGATGTTCAGGCCTACAATTAACTTCTTCTCAGAAAATAAAAACTTTCAAGGACAGGTGACGGTTTAAAATGGTGTATGATTTGATTTATTGTTTATAAAAAATAATGCCTCATATTCAAAATTACTTCCAGAACAGATTTTTGTTTATTTTATTTTATCTTTTCCACTCGAAGGTTCTCGAATTGCTTCGTTCTTTTGGCACGCACTAGAGGACTGAATTTCGCGTGTACAAACCTGAAACGTAGCTGCTACTGTAGCAGCACTGTACAAAAGGTTATTGACCGCGTTACGTTTGTGATGCGTTACATTTATACCGACTATCCATACTTTTGTGAATTAGCATCGCAATAATGTCCGTGGACTCAAATCTCCTCATGAATAACCGCAAAACCTCTATTGACTAACTCTTCTGAGTGGTGGCTGAGGGACTGTTTCAAAGTCAAGCATTCCTGTCCGAGTGAAATCACGAATAATGGTGCAACCTATCTACTTTTCCAGATATCTGGTCTCATTCCCTTATTCTGCTCATTCCCAGAGCCCATAGTACCAAACAGTATCTGTTATATTTAGCTCTTATCTCTTGAACTTGCATATACTAACGGTAAGATAATATACACTTATTTATTTTATTCAATAGTACAAATGATTGGTGTCTTACACCTCTGCAGACACTCATGCATCTTTATCTATACTCTAAAGATTATCTTTATATGTCATTTTCTGTTTTCACTACCTGACTAACAATAATATTGTTTAACTATATAAAATATAAATATAAAATATAAAATTATAACTACTTTTAACAAAAACATGAAAACAACACAGCAGTTTGCTTATTGAGGAAAGTAGCTAAGCATTAATGTCCTGACAAATAAATATTTATCACACCGTTTAGCAAGACTTCAAAAAAACGAACAAAATCATGCTGATATTGTTACAATGTTTTTTGCACTTTCAGTCAGTCATGCACGTTAACATTATCACCCCAGAAAGATCCAGATCCGCTCCAGATTCCCCAGCATTATCCATCAAGAAATTTATTTATACACACAATTAAAAAGTACGAACATCGATTGTATTATATACATATATATGCAATGAATGATATTTCACATGATTTTGTGCGCAAATATCCTATTAAAATGTATTCACGTTTTCACTAAAATCTACATTTTGTTAAAAGCTACACTATAAGAAACCTCAGGAAAAGTCAAAGCCGACAACATATAAACAGAGTAGAAGGAAGTGGCATTTCTTTTAAGAGGCAGAGACAACATAGCCTACTTGAAACAGAATAGCGGACGCGTCGCGCGTGCATGCATTGCGTTATTTCTGGGATGGAGACAGTGCTTGGAAACAAAACTGCCTTTTGAATCGGTTTCTTTTCTCATGTAGCCTATTAACTTTTGCTGGATACTTAACAAAAAAAATCATTTGTATATCACTATATCTTCCGTGCAGTTGATGGTATGATGTCAGTGTTCAGTTTCCGTGGCACCAGAAGGAGCGGAGCTTCTGGGTTCATCTGCATGCTCCTTAGTGTTTCTTTTGCAGTCTACGTTGTCGGGTACAAGCCCGTCATTATAGTCCACGGACTATTCGACAGCCCCAAAGAGTTGGTAAACTTGAGCCGCTTTATCAGTAAGGTGAGTGAATTAGATCATTAATTAATAATTAATAATTAATTAATTGTAATATGTGAGGTTTGAAAAAATCGCTTTCACTGGCCTGTTTCTGTGAAACCTGAAAGCATAGTTTATTTTAGTGGAAAGGTTCACTTGCATCAAAATACGCATGTAGTATTAAAAATGTTGTTGTTGTTGTTATTATTATTATTATTATTATTATTATTATTATTATTATTATTATTAACTTTAGCTCTACATTTACAAGTAATCCGAACTACAACTTGTCGAACTTTCCAATGGAAACTTGTTAATTAAGCTTGTGTTAAGATTAAGAATACCTGGGTTTGGTATAGTTTCAGAGTGACTTTTCACCCAACCCCCTCCACCCATAGCATGTATCGCCAGAACTTCTCTTTCAGTGAAAAGTGAAATTAATTGTTCAGTGAGAAGCACCGGTTCCTGTTTTTAGCGTCAAAACAGTTCTTTCTTATCACAATGGCACAGAGTCTAATAATATAAGTCTGTAAAACTGGTATGATGTGAAACTGAAGTGAAAGGGGCCTGTTGCACGATCTGCAGTTTCACTGCAATGTCACTAGAGTAAGAGAGGATTACACAGGGTTGTGGATTCTGAATCTAATTTGGGGATGAGAAAAATGGTAAAAATCATGTCAAAAAGAATATTCCTACATTTAATCCATAGTTAAATCAGTGCCCTCTCCCACATAATACATTTTTTTACTTGTTTATAGGGATGCCAAAGAGCTTCAGAATGGATGCAGAGAAAGAGAGTTTGATGCAGTCTAGTGCTTATTTACCACTATGGTTATTTACCATTCAATGTTAAAAATACTATGATGTACAGTACTGATGCCATTCAAAATGCTAAATATGACATATTATGAATGTATTTTGTACTATAGCCATAGGCCTTCATACAATTGCAGAAAAATGTACTGTTCTCTGCTGTTATCTCAGCTCTCACTAACCTCCACCTCTCAGTCACATCCAGGTACAAATGTGACAGTGATTGACCTGTTTGACTACAAAGCCAGCCTAAAGCCAATGTGGAAGCAAGTGCAGGGCTTCACACAGGTGGTCCGCTCCATCCTGCAAAACGCTGTGGATGGTGTCCACCTCATCTGCTTTTCCCAAGGTCTTTACTGCATGCATGTCTGTTTTTAATAAGAGTATTACAGCAAAATAGTGGGTCCTCTCTGCATTTACTTCCTCTCTTGTTCTTTTGTCCGTTTTCAATGTCACTATGTAAAACATCTGTTGCGGTATCTTCACAGAAATAATTTTCACTTCTCCCCTCAGCTTCTCGATGTTCTGTTGTTTGCTGAAATTTAACATGTTGTCCTCACTTCTCTTAAATTCAAGTTAATTGATATGGTCTCTCTTGCTCTCTCTCTGTCTCTCTCTCAATCTCTCTCTTAATCTCTGCACCACTTTTTCTAACTCAGGTGGATTGGTGTGTAGAGGAATTGTCTCCACTCTTCCGGACCACAATATTCACTCATTTATTTCGCTGTCTTCCCCACAGGGGGGCCAATATGGAGGTCAGTATTAAGCATTCACTTCAATAATAACAATAAAATGACATGGCAATCGCATTGATAGTCAATACTGACATCATTGCAGGTTGTATTTGTTTGACTTTTTACATGTTTTATACTCACTGCTTCTCCTCATTTCCCTCTTTGGCACCAGAGGAGTGGTTGGAACATTACAGTGAAATAAAGTGTAATTTTTTGCATTGCCTCAAATGTTTCTTAAGCCCCAGAGCTACATTTGTTCTTTAATACAGTTAAATGTTTACGTATGTTTTGCCCTCTCCTCACACAGATAAGTATTTTTTGTTACATTACTCTGCTGTCCAATAGCATAGATGTTAAACTCACAGGTAAGTTATTTTCACATTAGGCTGGGCTTTCACACTAGATTGCTTTCACATACACTACCATTCAAATGTTTGGAATCACTTTTAGTGAAGCCATTGCTCCAGCATATTGAGAACACACTGTGTTACCTCATTCTTAAGTATTCATGCTACTAGAGAAAGCACTTCCATTATATTAAGCACTGCTGGAAACAATTGTGCTGTTTAATTAAGCTACAAAATATATTTAGTTCAGTTGCTAGTACACTGGCATTTATAATTTGAATTTTGGTTTTAAAACTTGTCAAAAAGAAATAGCTTTCTCCAGAAACTCATCAGTCAATTGTTATTTTGAGAGATGAAGGCTATTTTGTGCGTGAGATTGCGTGAGATTTTATACAAAAGTGTGCACTACTGTTTGGAAAGAAGAGAGCAAACTGGATCTAACCAGGACAGAAAGAGCAGTGGAAGGCCCAGATGCGTGACTGTGCAAGAGGACATGTACATCAGAGTCTCTGGTTTGAGAAACAGACACCTCACAGGTCTTCAGCTGGCAGTTTCATTGAATAGTACTCGCCAAACATCAGCATCATCTGCTACAGTGAAGAGACAACTCTGGGTTGTAGTAATAATACTAATAGTAACCTTGAGTGTACTTTTTGATCAATTAATGATACCTTTGTGAACAAAAGTTAACTTAAGTATCAATTTCTTTCTAAAACATAAACAGTGATTTCAAACTTTTGAACGGTAGTGTATGTTGGGTCAAATTCACTTGTGATGAATTGTAATTTTACACAAGATGTCTCATTTCCATGTTCATCACAGACACAGAATATCTGAAATATGCTTTCCCAAAGTTCCTAAAGAGACAGGTTTATAAAATCTGCTACCGCTCCGTGGGACAAAAGCTGTCCATCTGCAACTACTGGAAGGGTGAGAATGGACTATCCTTTGCATTCCTTTGAGTCAGGGTATGTAATCCTGTCATTTGAGGGTTTCTTTCCTGTATAGGGTAAAGGGCTGGAACAGCAACACCAATATTCTTGTTAATGCGTTTTTGAATCACTTTGCTGTGAATACAGATGAGGTTTTCTCTAATTCTCTTCCAGACCCCCACCACATAGACCAGTATGTGAAAGGCAATGATTATCTTGCATTGCTGAACAGTGAGAGGCTTAACCCCAGTGCAGCAGGTAATAAACTCTTGGTGGTTTTAACTTCATCAGCCAAAGGCTCAACCTATAAGTTAGTTTTTAAACTGTACAGGACTAGTTGGTACATTATAAATTCAAAATGGCCATGAACTTTAAAAAAAAAAAAAGAAAAGAAATTATATATATATATATATATATATATATATATATATTTTTTTTTTTATTTTTTTTTTTTTAAAAATTATTATTAAAGGACCAGCTGCCATTTTTCACAGTCATATTTCGACTTTGTTCTATCTTTAATGTGTGTCACAGGTGTAAATTGTGTTTTAAAACAGTGATAAACACCTCATTATCGATCATTATCAAAGTTAGTGTCAGTATCAATTTACATTTGGTCACATTTCTGTAAATAAACAAACGCAGCAATGACTGAGTAGTGAGTCTGCATGTTCATGATATACCTCTATTTTTGTTAGTTTGGAAGACGAACTTCCTGCGCATTAAGAAATTGGTGTTGATCGGAGGACCAGATGATGGTGTCATCACTCCTTGGCAGTCCAGGTCTGTAAGCACTCACTCCCTCTCTTTTTTCCTTTTTCTGCTGTTTTTTTCTGACACCTCTGCTCTCCCTTTATTGTCTACGATCTCATTTGTTGATAACTAAGTCAGCGTTTCCCAACCTTTTTCCTTCCACGGCACACACTCCAAATTTACAGAATCTCATGGCACACCACGTCGACAGAAAAAAACCGAGAGCGACGTACTGACGTTGATGTGACGTGCCAACAGTAGGCCTAAATGTTCTTTTGGGGGTTTAATTAAGCGATACGCATTTTAATGACATTTATTTTGGCTTTTATGAATGGGATTTGTTCATTTAAGTTTTTTTAATTAATCTGAACATTAAAAGGATTCAAGGATTTTTCACACAGCACACCTGGCCTTGCCAAACGGCACACCGGTTGGGAAACGCTGAACTAAGTCTCCTTCCAGCCCTCCCTGCATTTCTGAGGCTTTTTGTCTCTGTGTGACCCACTTGGTGCTGAGCTCATACTCATGCTGCCTTTCTCTCTCAACAGCTATTTTGGCTTTTATGATGAAAATGAAGAAGTTGTTGAGATGAAGGACCAGGATGTGAGTCAAATGTTGTTAATTTTTATTATTATTATGATGATGATGACTATTAGTATTATAATATATTTAGGGAAATTACTGACATTTCTTTTTTTCATATAACAGGTGTATGTGAAGGATGTGTTTGGGCTGAAGACACTGGATGCCAGAGGAGACTTGGTTGTGTGTGTGTTTCCCGGAGTGAAGCATACCAGTTGGCACTCCAATGAAGCAGTGTACAATGACTGCATCGATAAGTGGCTCACATAAAGCGTGATCATTGTGACAACAAAATAAAACATGTTCTGCACATATTACTGCTGAGTGATGCAAATGCATACACAAAACATGTTCTGTTCACGTTTCTTTGTTTCTGATATAATAGTTAAGCATGGTAGAAATATAGTACATTAAAGGACTTGATAAACAACTGTTCTTAACAAATGGCAATTTAAAGTAAAGTTAAAGGACACAAATTATAGTCAGATGCTGGAATGAGAGCACATTCTGTTTTTTTCCTATATAGATCTATAGTTTCATGGTTTTGAGAAAACGGGACATTTGTGCATTCGAAAATGTGATCCTACTGTGGTTTCTGATGTTTGTTTTTAAGACATTTTGCTAACTTTTACATCTTGTGGTAAATTACAGGGGTGCAAATGGAATGAAAAATGTTGCAACAGAATATTTGTACTGTATTTAGCTTTTCTGTTCTGTAATGATGGGCTAACAATTTCTCTTCCAAATAAAGTTCCTGTATTTGGGAGTCTATCATGCAACTAAAAACAAAATGACTTCTAGCTTTACTGTATGGGCCATGTAGGCCTGGACACAAATATAATTAACTTCATTGATAAACAACCATGACATTCTAGTCCATGTGTCCAAGTATTTTCATGTAATTACATTGTTTTGCCTCCCTTTGAGGAAAAAAATTGTGTATTGTACTTCATGCTTTTTGTGACAAATTTATTAAGTTGTGATGCAGGGCTGAGGGTGGCCACTGATCATGTGGTGAACAGACAGAAAAACCTAAATGTTTGCTGTCTGTCTTTTATTGCCCAAAAATGACAACCCAACAGAATTCTCAACCAAACAAGGAAAAAGGCCAATCTGGCAACCAAACACCTCCTAGGCAAAGTAATAACAAAACCGATGATTGGTTAATAAGACACAGCTAGAGGGCCCGCTGCATCAGCTGGTGGCGGGGGCCACTCATCCAGGGACAGGGCGGCAGAGCAGTGGCCTCTGGCGGCACCCTCGGACTGGGTGGCAAAGCTGCGACTTTTGGCAGGTCTGCTGGTAGGGCACAGTCCCCATGGTGGCGAGGATCCCCACACCACTTGCACCACAAAGACTCATCGTGCTCGTCCCGGGCCTCGTCCTCCTCTGACTCGAGGGCTTCCAGTCCTGGCCCAGGCAGGCACCCAGGTTCTCCATGGGCCACCCTTCCAGGTCTTGGGCGTAACAGGTATTGGCAGCAACGTCAGCAAGGTAGACAACTCGTCCAGCTCCTTGCGTGCACAGCTCCTGATTGAAATAGTAAGAAACTTAATTTTCTCCCTATCGTAAGCCCTTCGCAACATTGTGTAAAAATGAAGTTTACCTTAATAAGCTACATCTATGACATTGGCACTTGCATTCCATGGAAAAATATTACAACATTGAACACAATACAATATGTGCCTGTTTATATTTTTGTAATGCCATTTTCAAAAATGTTTACCATGTGTTTTGAAAGAGCACTTCACAAATAAGGTCAACAGCTTTTGCAAGCATGTGGGGAACACTCCAGTCTCATCCAAAAGTAAGGTATAACGTATGGGCTCAAATTAGTTCCAAAAGTACTTTGTACTTGCAAGCAATGACTTGTGCTTGCAACTTATGGCGTGTGTTTGTGCATTGCGAGTTGAAACTGAAACTAACAGTTGATTTTATTTTCGGTGCGGCGCGTAAGCAGCACGGCGAAGCAGCACTGCGCGGCGCGTCGTGTGTCTACACGGGTTCCGTTTGTGTCGCGCAAAGGCTTGCTTAAAGCTCTATATTCCTAGTAGCCCTCGCAGTCTGCAGTGGGATTACATCGTGTATTTCACGTTTGCTCACGACTGTTGATTATGGGTTAAGTGAATACTTGGTGAGAGACCTTTTTCAGTTTGTCAATTTGGTAATATTTTGTTAACTCATGTAAATACGTGAGAAAGTAAACTCTTTAAAGAATCACCATAAGCTTAAATCGCAACGTAGCCTACATAATAATCAATCTCAAACTGTATGTATTTGCTTGGTTAACAAGCGTGCCAACTTTATGAAGAATATGTAATGATCATAATAATAAATAATCCGTAATCAACCATTGGGAATTCCCGTGCCGTCTTGTTATTCACGTCAAAACATTTATATGATCATATTTAGTAAAATCAGCTAATCATCAAAAAGATGATAACAATTTAAACTTGGAGGGATATGAGCACCACAACGCCATGAATACAGGAAGCTGTCAAGTACAAGTGCAATAAAGGCTTGCTTACAACTTCACTTATAAAATAGGTGCATTTTCATCGGCAAGACCACTGAATAATCCGATTTTTTAAAGCTCTGTGGATTATCTGATTTTTATTAACAAGCCCTTTTTGAAAGCTCGGCGAACGAAGACATCGGAGAAGTCAAATAGGCTGAGCAATGGTTGGTTAAAAACTACCTTTCAACACTCGAGCTAACAAACCGCCGCTCGGTGCATTCACTTCTACATCATTCGATAGGCTACGTCTTCCTGTGGTGTATTTTCAAATTTACCCCACCCCCTCCGCAAAATAAGGTAGCGAAACTAAGTTTGCCTTTTCCCCAGGTTGCGGTTTTTTTTTAATTTTTCTGCAAGGACAATACAAAAACAAAAGGGCTTGTATTTTTTAGCTGCTTATAAAATATCTGGGAGGGAACTAGGGACACACCCCCAGTAGCCTAATATGGATGAAATATAAATCAGAGCATGTATACCTAGCATTTTAGAGCATATTTCTGTGTATAAACAGGTCATCATGACGCGCGGCAAGCAGAAAAATAGAACAGAAGCGAAAAACTACGCTTCAGTTCGCTTGTGTCGCACAAGTTTCGCACCCGGTTCGCGCCGCGTTCGCAGCTGGTGTAGAGGAGGTCGCCCGCTGCCGTTGTAATAACAGTACTTCAACTACGCTTCACTTACGCGCGTAGTACGCGCGTCGTGCGCTCGCGGCCGCTACACGTGCGGTGGGTGTCCGGCTTGAGTCTGTAATCGTTGCGCTTGTCTGCTTTCTGTCGCTGAAAAAACATGTTCTTGGAGCTGAAAATGTGTCTTATTTGAAAAACTCACTCCCTCCACACACTGAAAAAAAAAAAAAAGACTCCAAATGTTTGATCGCAATGACATCCTCTCCCTGGGTGTTTGCCCTACTTGATTTAAAAATGTAACTATAATTGATAAATAGTATGGTTGGTTACATGCTATATAAAAATTGTGTAGTTTAAATAAAATTAATGATTAATGATAAACGTTTCTGCCGATACCTAGAAAACCACAGGCTACACAATGTGTACACTTTTCGCTTTTTATATCACCTGTGAAATTAACTCTTCGGACCCAAAGTTGATTGTCGTCTTCACTACCCTAGTTTTTTGTAGATGAAACAGGTGTATCCAATATATACCACAATAGATATGAAACCCCTTATTTTGTTTAGAATACTTGGCCCTATCGGGAAATGTCAAGCTTCTGGGATGGATATATTTGGCTAAGTTGTTGACCCTATTATATGGAATTCAAAATAATTTTCGCTTCCTAAAACATGTTCATTTGAGTATACAAGCTTACATTATGCGCTAGGTTGTAAAAATTGACCACATCATTGAGCCATATCAATAGCTCATACCATTGTTTTATGAAGCACAAACATATTCGTAAGAGTACCTGTTGGTAAACTGGAATGGTTAAATAATTTTTTTCTTTTATCTTAATGGTTCTGCAACCAATTAAAAAAAAAAACAAATACATTCAATAATAATAAATAGTAAAATAAATTAACATTATATATCACTAAGATAAAACAAAAATAAATACCTTTATAAATGTCTGTGACTACTCATATATACATATTCCAATAGTCAATATGAATAGTTTGCATTTTATTATTTAAGCAAAAATGCTCCCACGTTCAGAAAAAATGGAGTTATTCAACAGAGATTACAGGTAGTGCTTTAATTACTTCAGACTGACATCTTTTGTTTTCTGAAGAAACCATACCAAAAATAACGCTTTCATTGTCTCCAACTATTTCTGTGGTACCTTGCTGTGTGAACATTTATTTTGTATTTGAAAACGTGTTATTCACAGAAGCTAACCTACCATAAAGCATCCAGTTGTTCCTACACAAGGGATCAATACAGGCGATAGCAAAAAATATTTGTAAATACACCATTTTACAATAATCTGTGTAATTCACCAATAAAAGTACCAAGTATATCAAGTGAAAAAAGACCCTTTTTAATGTGTTTGCAACCCATGTTTTCTTTCGTACATGGGTTTAGAAAAAACATTCAAACGTAGTAGGTTTATATCTGTATTCAGGGAAAAAAAACAATCCTAATGTGCTCTCCCGGTGTAAAGCTGAAAACGCATTTACCAGATGTATCCTAATGTAAAACCATCAGCTGACAGGCTTCCCTCAAGTCCCATCGCTGTCAGGCTATCTAATAGATCTAAATAATGAGAAATCATGATGGAAATGCTCACAATCGAAAAAGAAGCCTATTCTTCTGCCCCTGAATGAATAAAATATGGCAAATGTTGAGCAAAATATCCTGTCTGCCAGATTTGCCAGATCTAAGGCTAGACAATGCTCAGAAGCTGCCAGAGCAAATTACCACATTGTTTATTTTGTGTATCTGTATTCACTGTAGAGCTAGGGTTATTCCCAATGATCAGACACCCTCTTTATGGCTAAATTATATTTGGGAATAAACACAGCAGCACCTGCATGCCTAGAAACAGGTTCCTTAGAACTATCTGTGAATAGAGTCAACATTCCTTGGAAGTGTTGTTTAATGTATCCCTGAACAGGTGGAAAACTGGATTTTCCTTTCCGTTCCTGTTGTAAACTCAAGTCTACACTTGGCATTGGGAGTAGCCACAAAGAAATAGAGGAAATTGGAACTTTAGGGCTATAGGGTAGATTGTGCAATCATAGCATCCCCGCTTTAGCATCACCTACCCACCCAAAGCTTCTGAAGTGTTCCCAGCGTTCTGTTAAAACAGCCTTAGTGGAGTGTGAATGGCTGTGCCCCTGCAAATTAATTCAATATGCAAGCATTCATTTACTTCTCCTGATTTGTAGAGGCATTTATCCCATTTCAACCTGCATTGCTGACACTGGGGATGTTTTAAATGAACCACTACTGATTCTAAGAGCTTGAGCTTGTAAAGCTTCTTATTTCTTGAGGTTAGTTTCTGCTGCTGACATTTACGCTATACATCTGTAGTCTAAAGCTGATCTACAGAGTGCCCAGTATATATTTGTCAGAGATGTTCTTTTTGCTCCTCATTCCTGTCCCGTAAAGCACTGCAGTTTAATAATACATTTATTTCTGATTTCATTGCTATGTTTATTCAAGGTGAGCTTTTCATTAAACCAGACTCCAAGGAATCTTACCACTTTCTCTTGCTCTAATGGTTGCCCATACATTTTTAAGGAGATAGGTCTGTGGAATTGCGAAAAAACATATCACTTGTGTTTTTGCTATTGATAATCTAAATCCCCAATTGTTTGCCCATTTCTCTACCTCATCAATTGCATCTTGTATTTTCTTAATCACATAAGAGACATTTCGTCCTCTTATCGAGAGAGCCCCATCATCAGCATACAGAGATTTTCCTACATTTTGTTTTATGTGAGAGAAGATATCATTAATCATTATATTGTATAATAGTGGACTGCACACACTGCCCTGTGCAGTTCTATTCTCCACTACATACACATTTGAATAATCTGTGCACACCCTTACTTGTATTTTCCTTCCAAACAAAAAAGTATATCATATGCTTTTTCCGCATCGAAAAAGACTGCTACCACTACTTCTCTGTTGCTCTAAGCTTTCCTAATATCTGACTCTAAGCACAAAACTGAGTCAGTATCCCACACTATATTAAAGAGCTTAAAAACTACTGCAAGTGTTTTGTCCTTCATGTGCTCCATCATACTGTAGCAAACCCATCTTTCCCAGGTGAAGTCATACGTGCATTACTGATGGCTCTTTCTAATTCATATAAATTAAACAATGAGTCCAGTGAATTTCCTGACGTGCCCTTTTCTCTAATATTTCTGGATTTCCTGCCATGATTTTTCTTCAGCGCTGTCTGGCTTCCAAGGTAAGATTTCAGAATTATGGATCTTCCTGAATGTTTCAGCCAGCAGTTCAGCCTTTTCCCTGTTACTGACTGTGGTTTGGGCACACTGCTCAGTACAGGTAGCTCATCATTTCTCCTTATGCCCCTATATTTCTAATCATGCCCCATATTGTACATCAGACAGCTGAGTCTCTCTCCTGATACTATTACAAAAGTTTTGCCAGTATGTGCGCTTCGCTGCTCTTATAGTTTTACTAACTATTGCTTGAGCCTTTTTGTACTGGAGTAAATTCCAAAATGAGAGATGAACTTTCATCATTCATGTCTAAAAACCATATTCCTTGTTTTTATGGCTTCCTTACAGCTAGCCTCTGTAACATCAATTGTAAAATAGGCTATAGTTTTGGTGCGATGAATGATATCTGACTTCAAATGATTTTGTTACATCATGTGCGCACGTTTTCACGGAAATCTTCATTTTGTTATTGGTTTCTGTCATATCGCTATATTTGATATAAGTCAAAGCCGACAATGTAAACATAGAGTACAAGGAAGTGGCATCGCTTTAAAAAGGCAGACACAGCACAGCATAGGCTACTTGAAACGAAATAGCGGACGCGTCTCGTGTGCATGCATTGAGATATTTCTGAGGTGGAGACAGTGCATGGAAACAAAACTGCTTTTTGAAACTCTTCCTTTTCTCATTTATTACTTTTTTGCTAGACATTTAACTCCTTTTTTTCCTTTTGTATAGGCCTATCACCATATCTTCTGTGCAGTTGACGGTATGATGTCAGTACATAGTTTCCGTGGCACCAGAATGAGCGGAACTTCTGCGTTCATCTACATGCTCCTTAGTGTTTATTTTGCAGGCGACGTTGTTGGGTACAAGCCCGTCATTATAGTCCACGGGCTATTCGACGGCTCCCGTGAGCTGGCACACTTGACCCGCTTTATCAGCAAGGTGAGTGAATTAGATAATTAATTCATAACGACTGTAAAATGTGTTGTTTGAATAAATCGCTTTCACTGGCCTGATTCGATGCAGCTGGAAGTATAGTTTAGGTTCAGTTACATGAAAATACGCACTTAGTATAGATATTGTTATTCCTCTTTTTTTTAAAAACTTAACCTCTGTATTTACAAGTGGTCCGATCTCAGACTTGTCGGACTTTCCAATGCCCTCATGCTCGCACCTACAGTGTAATAGGCCTATAATGGGTAAGTGGTCTTGTAACCTAAAGGTCACAGGAACGATTCCTGCGTAGGGCACTGCCACTGTACCCTCGAGCAAGGTAATTAACCTGCATTGCTTCGGTATATATTCTGCTGTATGAGTGGATGCAATGTAAACGCTACGTAAAAGTTGTGTACTGTAGAGCGTCTGCTAAATGCCTGTAATGTAACCAAGCTAATCCGAACTGGGAGCTTGCACCTCGCAGCTCGGAGCGAGCTCGCTGCTCCGAGCTCTCAGATCATATGCTACCTGTCAGCTCGCACTTGCCAGAAGACATCTTGTCATCGTATGTGAAATGATTGAAATGATAATGTGCATCATTGTAAGACGCAAAGGGATAGTTAAAGCTGGAGTAGACATTTTTATATTAGAATATATTTTAATATCAAATATATATTTCAATCATATATTTATATCATACTTTAATACCTGGTCATGATAAAAAGATTATTTCTACATTCAATCCAGTTAGATAAATGCCCCCTCCCACATAATTTAACAATATACTGGTTTATAGGGATGCCAAAGAGCTTCAGAATGGATGCAGAGAAAGAGAGTTTGATGCAGTCTAGTGCTTATTTACGACTGTGACATTCTATGTTTAAAAATACTGTGATGTCCCTGTACAGTATTGATACCATTCAAAATGCTAAATATGACATATTATGAATGTATTTTGCACTGTAGCTATAGGCCTTCATACCATTGCAGAAAAAAGTTCTGTTCTCTCCAGTTATCTGAGCTCTCACTAACCTCCACTTCTCAGTCACATCCAGGTACAAATGTGACAGTGATTGACTTGTTTGACTACGAAGCCAGCCTAATGCCAATGTGGAAGCAAGTGCAGGGCTTCAAACAAGCTGTCCGCTCCATCCTGCAAAATGCTGTGGACGGTGTCCACCTCATCTGCTTTTCCCAAGGTCTTTACTGCATGCATGTCTGTTTTTAATAAGAATACTACAGCAAAATAATGGGTTACCTATGCATGTACTTCCTCTCTTATTCTTTTGATCCTTTCTCAGTGTCACAATGTAAAACATCTGTTGGGGTATCTTTAGAAATAAATTCACTTCTTGAGGAGTCAGCTTCTCTATTGTTTCTTCAAATTTAACATGTTGCCCTCACTTCTATTCAATTCAAGTTAATCTCTCTCTCTCTCTCTCTCTCTCTCTCTCTCTCTCTCTCTCTCTCTCTCTCTCTCTCTCTCTCTCTGCACCATTTTTTTTTACAGGTGGATTGGTGTGTAGAGGAGTTGTCTCCACTCTTCCAGACCACAATATTCACTCATTTATTTCGCTGTCTTCCCCACAGGGGGGCCAATATGGAGGTCAGTATTAAACATTCACCTCAATAATAACAATAAAATGACATGGCAGTCCCATTAAGCACAGCCAATACACATGATAGTCAATACTAACATGATCATTGCATGTTGTATGAGTTTGGCTTTTTAATATTTTTAATAATTTATACCTACTGCTTCTCCTCATTTTCCTCTTTGGCACCAGAGAAGTGGTCGGAACATTACAGTGAAATAAAGTGTATTTTTTCCTTTGCTTCAAATGTTTCTCACACCTCAGAGCTACATTTGCTCTTTAATACAATTAAATGTTTACCTATGTTTTGCCCTCTCCTCACACAGATAAGTAATTTTTTTTCTGCTGTCCAATAGCATAGATGTGAAGCTCGCAGGTAAGTTATTTTCACATTAGGTTGGGCTTTCACACTAGGTTGCTTTCACCTACACTACCATTCAAATGTTTGGAATCACTTTTATCATTTTTATATATTTCAATATTTTACATTGAAAGAAGCTGATACTTTTATTCACCAAAGTAGCATTAAATTATTAAAAAAATACAGCCAAGACATTGATAATGTTATTGTGAATAACCATTACTGTTTGAAATGACAATTCAATCTTTATGATTGCAAAGCACCATTTTCAGCAGCCTTTACTATATTGACAGCACACTGTGTTACCTCATCCTTAAAGGAGCAGTGTGTAGAATTTAGCGGAACGGACTTGGCAGAAATTGAATATAATATTCATAAGTATGTTTTAACTAGTGTATAATCCCATGAAAATAAGAATCGTTGTGTTTTCGTTACCTTAGAATGAGCCCTTTATATCTACATAGGGAGTGGGTCCTCTTCCACGTAGGTCGCCATGTTGCACCGCCATGTTTCTACAGTAGCCCATAACAGACAAACGGCTCTAGAGATGGCACATTTGTGATGCCTGGGTACCATTCAAATTATCTGTGTGTAATACCACACGTGTTGTTTACGGCATTGTCGCCCTTTTTAGCACAGTCTGGCTTGAATGACAATCCATTTATTCAATGGGTGAGAGTATAAGCTTTCTAACAATGTATAATATGTCTAATTTTGCTTTTGGAATAGCATTTTATTGGTCAGTGTAATCGAAAGTTATCATCGCATTCACTTACGTAGTAAGTGACACTTCCTTTACTTAGCAGTAAAACTTTTCATAATTTCTTGGAAAATACAATTATTATTGAGGACTTCTGGGCATAGCTAAGCGATATGTTTGCTGATAGACCTAGCTGGCATCGTTTTCTGGTGTAAGACAGAAGCGGATAGAAATATGTCATTGATTTACTGTCTGTCTCTATCTATTGAAAACAGATTTCATCATTGCTATGTAAGTATTACTGCTCAAAATATTTCGGTTATATAGGCCTACATTATTTTTTAAATTGAGTGTCTTTAAATAGGTTAGTGGTATTTTATAATGAGGATATTTCACACGGTAATGTAAGCGTTAATTAGTAGGTATTTACCATGCAAAGCAGCTAATGTTAGCCAACGTTAGCAATAAAACGCTACCACAATGCGGAATAATAAACAATCATAATTGCTATCTTACTTGTAACCTATGACCTTTGGTTTTACAGACTAACTAAATGCAAATTATAAATCTATCAAGGAACCTCATCACTTGACACTTGGCTACTCGATGCGGTCGTATTTTGAGTGATGAAGGCTATTTTGTGTGTGAGATTGCCAATAAACTGAAGATTTTATACAAAGGTGTGCACTACTGTTTTGAAAGAAGAGAGCGAACTGGATCTAACCAGGACAGAAAGAGCAGTGGAAGGCCCAGATGCGTGACTGCTCAAGAGGACATGTACATCAGAGTCTCTGGTTTGAGAAACAGACACCGCACCGGTCTTCAGCTGGCAGCTTCATTGAATAGTACTCGCCAAACATCAGCAACATCTGCAACTGTGCAGGGACGACTCTGGGATGTAGTAATAATAGTAATTGTAATTAGTAATTATCAATGTCTTGAGTGTAACTTTTGACCGATTTAATGCTATACTGGTGAACAAGAGTTTCAAAAAGTATCAATTTCTTTCTAAAACATAAACATTTCTCAGTGATTCCAAACTTTTGAACGGTAGTGTATGTTGGGTCAAATTCACTTATGATGAATTGGAATTTTACACAAGATGTCTCATTTCCATGTTCATCACAGACACAGAATACCTGAAATATGCTTTCCCAAAGTTCCTAAAGAGACTGGTTTATAAAATCTGCTACCGCTCTGTGGGACAAAAGCTGTCCATCTGCAACTACTGGAAGGGTGAGAATGGACGATCCTTTGCATTCCTTTGAGTCAGGGTATGTAATCCTTGAGGGTTTCTTTCCTGTATAAGGTAAAGGGTTGGAACAGCAACACCAATATTCTTGTTAATGCGTTTTTGACTCACTTTGCTGTGAATACAGATGAGGTTTTCTCTGATTCTCTTCCAGACCCCCACCACATAGACCAGTATGTGAAAGGCAATGATTATCTTGCATTGCTGAACAGTGAGAGGCTTAACCCCAGTGCAGCAGGTAATAAACTCTTGGTGGTTTTAACCTCATCAGTGAAAGGCTCAACCTCTAAATTAGTTTTTAACTGCACAGGACTAGTTGGTACATTATAAATTCAAAATGGTTAGGAATGAAAATGTTAAAATCCATTCTGAGGACCAGCTGCCCCTTTACACAATCATATTTTTAGTGTGTGTAAGGTTACAGGTGTAATTTGTATTTTGAAACAGTGATAGACACCTCATTATCGATCATGAAGTTAATGTCAGTATCGATTCGCATTTAGTCACATTCTGGTAAATAGACGTACGTGGCAATGACTGGGTACTAAGTCTGCGTGTTCATGCTATACCTCTATTTTTGTTAGTTTGGAAGAAGAACTTCCTGCGTATTAAGAAACTGGTGTTGATCGGAGGACCAGATGATGGTGTCATCACTCCTTGGCAGTCCAGGTTTGTAAGCACTCTCTTTTTTCTCTTTTTCGCAGTATTTTTCTGACATCTTAGCTCTCCCTGTATTGTCTAAGATCTCATTTGTTGATAACTAAGTCTCCTTCCAGCCCTCTCTGCATTTCTGAGACTTTATGTCTCTGTGTGACCCACTTGGTGCTGAGCTCATACTTATGCTATCTTTCTCTCAACAGCCATTTTGGGTTTTATGATGAAAATGAAGAAGTTGTTGAGATGAAGGACCAGGATGTGAGTCAAATGTTGTTCACCTTTATGATGATGATGATGATGATGATGATGATGATGACGACAATGTGATGATGATGATGATGATGATGATTATTATTATTATTATTATTATTCATAATATTATTGTATATTTAAAGAATTCACTGACATTTATTTTCTTCATATAACAGGTGTATGTGAAGGATGTTTTTGGGTTGAAGACACTGGATGCCAGAGGAGACTTGGTTGTGTGTGTGTTTCCCGGAGTGAAGCATACCAGTTGGCACTCCAATGAAGCAGTGTACTATGACTGCATCGATAAGTGGCTCACATAAAGCGTGATCATTGTGACAACAAAATAAAACATGTTCTGCATATATTACTGCTGAGTGATCATGTTTACATGTGCATGCAAATGCATACACGGAAAACATGTTTTTTTCATAATTACTTTGTTTATGATATAATAGTTAATCATGATCAAAATATAACAAGATAATGCACTTGATTAAATAAAAACTGTCCTTAACTTATAGCAATTTAAAGGAAAGTTCTAGTACACAGACTATAGTCACATTATTTTTTTTTCCTATACAGTTTAATTTCACATTTGTTCATTCGAAAAAGTGACCCTACTGCAGTTTCTGATGTTTGTTATTAAGGTTACAGATTGTGGTAAATTACAGGAGTGCAAATGGAATGAAAGGGGAGATTAAATGCTGCAACGCAATATATGTGTACTGTATTTAGTTCTCCTGTACTGTAATGGCGGGCTAACAATTTCTTGTCCATTGGAGAAATAAAGTTCCTGCATTTGGGAGTCTATCATGCAACCAAAAACAAAATGACTTCTAGCTTTACTGTATGGACCATATAGGCTTGGACACAATTATAACTAAGTTCACTGATAAACAACCATGACATTCTAGTTCATGTGATCAAGTATTTTCAAGTAATTACATTGTTTTGCCTCCCTTTGAGAAATAAATATTATGTATTGTACTTCACGCTTTTTGTACTGAATTTATTAAGTGTTATGATGCAGGGCTGGGGGTGGCCACTGATCAACTGGTGAACAGACAGAAAAACAACAATGTTTTGCTTTCTGTCCTTGCCCAAAAATTACAACTCAACAGAATTCTCGCCAGACAAGGGAAAATGCCAATCTGGCAACCAAACACCTCCTAGGCAAAGTAATAACAAAGACCCATAAATAAAAACCTGCAAACACACACATCACTTGTCCATAACACAGAATTCTCACCAAACAAGGAAAAAGGAGCAATCTGGCAACCAAACATCTCTCAGGCAAAGTAATAATAAAAACCTATAAACAAAAACTTGCACATACACACACACCGCACTTGCACGCACAAATGGCACTTGCACCCACACACAGCACCACACCCCCAAGGCCAAGGCTCCTTCCCCTAGGCTTGTGCACCAGGCCTTTTATCAGGTCCAACGATTAGGTAATAGCTGTAGCGAATAGCATGCAGCACAGCTGTCGCCATACCTGTGTGTGGGGCCAGTGCTGCCCCCTGGTGGACAACATCCCAACTGTTTCCCTGGTACGACGGTGTGTGAACTGTAGAACCCCAAGTTTAAAAACATTTTCCTTTGTTCTGAATAAGTGATTGCTAATTTTAATTTCTATTTTTCATTTTGCAAAAATTAGAAATGTATTTATGTATTGCACCATTAATATGAACCAAATATATCTCAATACTTTGTAGAATTGTTTTAAAACTGTCACCTGAATCTGACCATACAAATCAACAAAATGGGCTAAAGTCTGAATAAGATGAAGCAGGGACATTTGCCTATGGGCTGTTGTGCTGTTTTTCTGCCACTACAACAGATAAAGCAATCTGACTTTGCTAATCCCTCTTTCAGTTAGTGAATAACCTGTGCCTCATGGAATTGGGAAGGGTGTATACATGTATGTACTATTTTCTATGGAAATTATTAGCAACGCTAAGAGACTACAAATTATATTAATTTACTTTCATGTGAAAAGTGGACAACTTTGATATTTGAGGAAGCGTTTGACGGCACGTAGCCTACTGCATTTGCACACATGAAACAAAACTCATCTTTCCCCCCTATAAACCATGTTTTCTCATACAACAAAACATTTTGACAGCAATGCGTGTGAGTAGCAATTGCCGGAGTGAAATTCTGAAAACGCCTTTAAGGACAACTACGTTGTACCCTGGCCATAACAGGTATTGTTGGTGACGTCAGCAAGGTATACAACTCGTCCGGCTCCTTGCGTGCACAGTTCCTGATTGAAATTGTAAGCAACTTCATTTTCTTCCTATCGTAAGCCTTTCGCGACATTGTTTTTCTAATTTTTTTCTCGTGGAAGTTGGGTCAGTTTAAACATGAACTACCTTACAGTTTTGGACGTCTGAAACTGTACACGTTTACGGTAGAGGATGTGAGTTTCCGTGTTTGACTAGAGAACGCGAGACTGAAGCCAGATTTGAAAATGCCGTATTAGAAAGTAGCCTATGCGTAATGGTGATTCAAATTGGTTTTGAATTAGGCAACTTATTATTTTCGATATTCTGTACCAAGTTTTGAATGTTTTTTGTGCTTTAGGGCATAAATATGTGATGATTTCTTCGCTGAAAACTCAAAACAAGAACACCTGGCGTATTGCAACAGGGACCAAGAAGTCGACTGTGAGTGCGGAGCATAAATCAAATCTGGGGTCGTCGCAACCTACGGCAAGAGAGTGAAAAGACTGATTGTTCAAGCCACGTCTGTCGTAGGTTGAGGTCGCACATATCTACCGGAGGTAAAAGGTAAACTGCTTAACTTCTCTGCGTGATAGCATTGCTGTTCCGGATATAATCACTGTTTAAGAAAAGGTGAAAATTAAAGCTAATCTCAATTATGAACGTGACAATGTGACCGTGTGTCAGAAACCGCGATAGTTTGGTGGCGGCAGGGGCTGAGTTTTCCGAACAAGTTGCTATTGATAGTTTGCTTTTACTGGCAGTGGGCTTCAAGGTCGCTGTGAGCCGCAGTGTCTGTATGCAGTTTACTACTGTCAACATGGCCTTACAGTTGTGTGTGAAAGCACTGAACAAATTCGCTGAGGCAAGATCAAAAAAGTGCAGCATAAAAACCCAAATCGGTCAATTGCTCTCACAAGTGGAGCAGCAATACAGTCCAGTTAATAATCATAACCCCGCAAATGAACACGAATTTAATTTTAAATGACAATTCTATTCACCGTGGAGAGAGGCGGCATTGAATATGTTTAAAACCGTAATTTATTATTAGTTTAATAATGAAGGTTCCCCAGTTGATTGACTTGACTGAAACATTACGTTTCCACTCAAACTGGATGGAAAATAGCAACCTATTAGAGAACAAATTAATTCTGATCATCAGGAACTTTGACAAAATTACTCCCATTGCATCATATAGGCCTACTGTGCATGTGTTTATAGCTCTCATTGCCTGAGACTCCTGTGGAGAAATTTCAGGATATAATTTGTATAGCATATCAAACAACAGTTTGTTCTTTTCTTTTCTTATTCAAGACACTCATCTTATTCAAGATATTAACCTAAACTTAATTTAAGGACAGTTTTTAAATCTCCTTGTAGCTACAATGACGACAAGGGGCAAGGACAAGGGGTGCCGTATATGTGGAGGGGCTCTACATGGTAACCAAAGGCGATGGCTGTTTGGAGGTCAGAGGAAGGGTGGTCAGCCACAAACTGCAAATGATTCCCACTCCAAAGGAAGTCTGGCGAGTTCTTCCTGGAGCAGCCCATTGGGTGAGAGAGAATGTCAAACTTCCACCAGTGCATTTTTATAATTCTCTACATGACAAGAGGAATTTATGAACAAAAACATTGATTTGATGTAATACAAAGGCTCCGACCTAAAATACATTTATTAATAACTTATTTATTGGAAAGGGATAGGGATGCCTAATTTTATGAGTTGTGATTACACACACACAGACACAGATGCACACACATACACTCACACACACACAATAGTTCATATTGTTATCTCTAAAAAAAAAAAAAGTTCCGTAGGTACAGGAATGTATTAAAGTTTGAAGTTATCGTTGTTCTCATCCTGTCATCTTTGTTCTTTTCCTCTCAGGAAGCACTCTTTCACTGGGCTCATCTCGCTCTCTCTCAAAGTCTCCCTCCCTGTCATCCCTCACTAGAGGAGGTGACTTGCTTGCTATTCTAACACACATATTAGGGCATACTGTACCAAGGGGAGATAGGCGGGGGGAGTTTTTGTGTGGGAAATGTGTGTCGGTTTTAGAGAACATATTTAAATTTGACACTGTCATTGCTCGAGTCAAAGTCTTATCACTGGAGAGGCTGCAGAAGCTGAATCAGGAGAGGAACAAGGTCAGAACGTGGGTGTGCAGTGTATACAGGCAGCACAACCCCCAGGATCAGAAAATGGGAGGGGGCTCCAGCGAGGAAGAGGATGGAGAAGGAGGTGGTAGAGAGACAGGCGTAGGGGATGGATATAAGGAGTTGCTGAGGAAAAATATGGCTCTGTCTGAATTTGAATGCTGGTCAGAAAAATGGGACTCCTGTCCCTATTTCAGGAGAACGGGTAAGAGATGCAAGAAGGGCAAAAACTGTGAAGGGTGTGACTCTCTGAGGGTGTCTGATTCGGACTATGAGTCAGTATGCGGAGTTCCCCGTCGCCTACCCTGTCGTTCTTTCTCCCCATTGCCCCTCTCTCGGGATAAATCCCAAAGCATGCCACTGCAGTGGTCAAGAGTATCATCTGTCAGCTCCAGTACACTCTCTCGGGGTAGCTCTTGCTTGTCCTTACCTGGGCCTTCTCATGCGGACTCTGTCCAATCCCTGGACTCGCTGGATGGTAATGACCCCTTCGATTGGTCAGAGGAGCCCTCTGTTAACTTGGAAAAAATGCTGAGAGAGTTAAAACATATAATGGCCAGGCCAGTCAGCTCTCCAGTAGGGAGCCGGATTCCAGTTTTGGACAGAATGAAGAGAGGTCTTGCGGAAGGTGCAGCAGATCCATCGCAGATGACAGTAGCCAGGGTGCTGAGTTTTGGAGAGGGGGATGATCTGGGAGAAGACGTGGATGGAGAGACCAAAGATGCTTTGACTGAATTGAGAGATGAATTTATCCCTTTACACAGAGAGGTAAGGACACGGGCTCTAAAAGTTTTATTCATGTTGATTTCCAAACCAGAAACCGTTCTAATAATAACATTACGTCAGAGCATAAACATTCTTTTCAAACCTTTCCAAATGAAATTGTTTCATCACTTGTTAAAACGAGCACATTACATTACATTACAGGCATTTAGCAGATGCTCTTATCCAGAGCGACTTACACAACTTTATACATAGCATTTTACATTGTATCCATTTATACAGCTGGATATATACTGAAGCAATGCAGGTTAAGTACCTTGCTCAAGGGTACAACGGCAGTGTCCTTACCCGGGAATCGAACCTGCGACCTTTCGGTTACAAGCCCAGTTCCTTACCCACTGTGCTACACTCCGTCCTGTCCCGCCCATAGTGACCTTTATTAGTATTTTATTAATCTGTGATTTTCCATCTGATGTGAGTGACTTGACTGACAGCTGCAGAATAATTCATTGTTAATTACCAACTGAAATTCTCTACATCTGCTTCTGCTAATCTTTGCATGCAGGTTAAACAGCTAGTATAGGCTTTTGTACATCTCCTTTCCCATTTTTTATACAGAGAAATTCAAGTCAGATGCACATTGCTATCAGGCAGCTTAAAGCACAATTGGATCAAGCTCTTGCACATATCAAGACCCTGGAGTCACAACTCAAGAGTGCAAGCACACCTACACGGAGTGAAGGCGGTCAGTCAAATGAATGGACCGTGGTGAGTATTGACAGTTGTGGAAGAAAGCGGGCATAGTCGCATTGTCATTTTCAAAATTGTTTATGTTTTCAAGCGCTGACAGTGTTATGGACTGAGCTGTAAGCTGTTGGCTTTAGCTCACAGTGCTCTTGTACAGTGTTGTACAACCTAGTATCATGGCTATACATTTTGACATCCTATAATTTACCAAGCAGACCGTGTTTAGCCAACCACTAACCCCAATGCAACTCTGACTGACAGAGGCCACTGGTGTCAAATTGTCTGAATTTACTGTGCAGACTTTGCAGCAGAAATTTATAGAATTTCACACAAATCAATAAAAAGCAGATCCTGATCCCCAGTCAAATTCAGTAGTCAGAAAAGTAGTCAACCTTTTTACAGGTTACATGCTTCAGAAAGTATGCAACAATATTGAGTGTACTTTATATTTGTTTATTTTTTAGCGCTTTATTTTTGCGCTCAAATTATTTTTGACCCATAGCATACTGAGAGTGGCTTTGTGGCCCGTAGACCTTTTTTTTTGTTCTAGTGTGTGCTATTGCAGCACCCGGTGTTATCTGCATTTGTAGCATTCAGTTTCACCACTCTCACATAGTTCCCTAAGTTTTCAAACCTCAGACATTCCCCCATACACATAAATGCAATGTAAGAACTTCTTATGTAGTATAATTACTCCAGTGCCGCGTTGTTCCAGCAGTGATAGGTGTGTTATGTTGTATAGAAGGTGTGTCTGTGGTCTGAGGGTGCAGTAATGCATGCACACGTACACACACCACACCCTGGAATCTTCCCCTACCAGAGGAGTTTGCCCCAGGCTGAAGTAGATCTAGTGAAGGAAATCATTTGCTGACAAATGTCTCAGCTTTGGACTGTGGTATACTCTCTCTGTGTCTTCTATAAAAGCTTCAGTGAAGCTTGTTTCTACTGATGTGATCAAATATGCACAGATATAATATACATAGGTGTTATAATGTTAACACGTAGACTTGTTGGTTTGTACAGATAGCTCATAAATGACAAGTGATACTTGTGTTTGATATGCATATTGTGTTATCCTACATGCACACACATACAAACAGAGAGAGAGAGAGAGAGAGAGAGAGCATAACCTCATTTGAACATTGTGTGAAACTTGTATTTTTTCAGCCCCCACACGTAGACTTGTTGGTTTGTACAGATAGCTCATAAATGACAAGTGATACTTGTGTTTGATATGCATATTGTGTTATCCTACATGCACACACATACAAACAGAGAGAGAGAGAGAGAGAGAGAGAGAGAGAGAGCATAACCTCATTTGAACATTGTGTGAAACTTGTATTTTTTCAGCCCCCACACATGGACAGTGAGAAGATGCTGCTTCAGACCATGGGTGACACACTGCACTGCAGGGAGAAGGTCATACAAGTAAGCAATGTCGTGAGTGTATAGCTATGCTATATGTGGATAGCTATGCGTGTAAAAGCTATTTGACCATGACTTAACTTGTATTTCATTTATAATTACTCCATTGTTTGTATTATCCAGGTGTAGTCTGTAATGGCTTTAAAAGGCTGGCATAAGACACATGTCCACGGGCTGTTATCAGAGATTTCTGTTATTTTTATCTTGCTATTTAAATATTTGAATTCCTGTGATAGAACTGATCAGTTTATTATTGCAAAGAGAGAAACTGCTGTGTAAAATATTGGAGTTTCTCTTTGGAGTGTTACATGTTTGTTTCATGTTTTAAAATCTGTGTTGTGTGCAGAATCTTTGCTGTTACCTTAACAGGAGAGACTGCAAATGCAAATAAGCCAATTTTCTAGAAATGCTCAAGCAGCGTATTCTCATTCTTTCTGTTAAATTCATACAAAATGATGCTTCTGCTGTCAAGTCCATTTAGCAATCGAATGAAGCTTCCATTTATTTTGATTGTTTGGCTATAGCTTCCTTCCCCTCAGTCCTGACATTGCTTTGATTGACCCTACCCACTGTGCCCTTCAGGACTTTATGGCTTGCATCACTGAGCTGTGCATTGGGGCTGGAGTCAGTGCAGACGTCAGCAACAGGCTGATAGACGAACTGGCGAACACACTTAAAACCATTCAGAGAGACTCTGAGGTATGAACAACACCACCACCATTGTTAGGAATATATTTTTGTCTGTTTTGTAAATATTGTGTGTGTTTCAAATATAAGTTTGGGACATGTTTTGTATATTTTGTGGTGTATCCAAGTAGAACACAGACTTTGGGCTGTGAAGCTTCCTGCAGTCTCATAACAGATTTGGCCATGACAGTGCCAACTGTGACTGGCAGCATGAGCAACTCCCCTGGCCAATTGGGTGTTTGAAAGTTGCCTGGGCCTGCTATATTTAAGGAGCACAGTCCTCTGGCACAATGGCTGCATATCTCAAGTGATGGGCTCCACAGTGAAAAGACTAAAAACTCTGAGACAATGGTAGCAACAATGCACTTTTAGAAAGGACTAGTCTCTCTCCTTTCTTGATTCGGGAGGTTTTGCAATGGTAGCAAAGGCCGGCAAATATTATTTGGCATTCCACACAGTGAGAGAAGGAAAAAAAGTTGGTGATAAAAAACCATTTGGAACAAGTAAAGTCTTAATATTTTAGTGCTGTAAAATGTAAAATGTGTGTACTATTGCTTGTATCTGTGTCTGTTCTGAATGAGTATCTTGGTGCTTGTTGGGGCACGCTACATGTCTTCCCTACCAGCGAGCCCTGGAGTCCAGGTTGTTGGAGCTGAAAGAGAGGGAGCAGGGGATGGAGAGAGAGATGGAGGCTCTGAGACAGGCTGCAAGTGAGAGAGAGAGAGATCTGAACATGCTAAACACGGTGTTGCTGTGTAACCAGGACATCATCAATGTGAGTGGGCAAGGCTCGGGCCCAGTCTCAGGCCTTTTAATACACTCTTCTGTTGAACCACATTTTTTCCTCCAATCTCATTCTGGAGACCCATTACAAGACCTGGTTTTAATTCAATTTGCATTTAAGTACAGTAATTGGGTTTGATTGTGTTCATTCAGTACCTGACAAAATGAAATGCTCTTCTCACTATTGCGACAAAATGGTTTTTGATATATTTGCACATATATTAACCTCTCAGGTTAACTGATTGACGGCAAGGAATGAAACTCCGCTTGTGTAGTGGGTCAAAGGACAGGTAGGCTTAACAAACACTGTCTCGGCGCATGCAGTTTATACAGTCCCGTCACTCCTCCTCTCTCAGGAGCTGCGGGTGGAACTGGGAGAACGGGACAAAGTGCAGAGGGAGGAGCAGCAAGAGACGGAGGTGCGGAGAAAGCGAGACCAGGCCATGGCAGCCCTTCTGACGGAGAAAGAAACGCTCACTAGCTGCCTGAAGGAAGCGCTAGAGAGCTCTCGGAGAGATGTTCAGGTCAGAATATACCATCACCTGGTTTCACTTTTAAATGAACCCACACGTATAATATATAGCACTTTCCTTAGTCCTAATGACTAAAGATGTCATTGTTTGTAATTATTCCATCAAATATAATTATACTTATTCAGGCTGAATCTTACACGAAAAATGTATTTAACCCCCTCCACAGGCTCTTTCAGACTCTGTGATTGGCCAAGGGGTGTCGGGGGGTGGGGCTGAGGGTGCTCTGGCCTGTCAGCTCAAAGAGAAGGAGACATTGCTTGCAGGCTGGCTGACAGACAGAGAGGAGGAGAGTGCTACTCTGTGGCAGGAGGTTACACGACTCACTGAAGTCCTGAACGACAGTGAGACACTGATGCAGGTGTGTATGCAATATATGGTGGCAATTCATCACTTGTTTATTTCATGCATTATCTTCCTCTCTATCAAATCTGGAGGTCTGATACTACAACTGATTTGACCCTTTTTAGATCTTCCTTCCTGCTGCCACTATCTCTACAAAGCGCTTTGGCACATTGGACATTGATGCCATACAAATAAACTGATTTGAACTGACATGACATAATCGTCATGACATGACACGAGAACTCTGTTCCACTAAGCCACTCAGACAGACTGTGCATTTGATTAAAATCGTTTCTGGACCACAAGATTGATGAGAGTCCAGGTGGTTCTTTTTCGTGATAGGTTTGAAGTGAAATCTTGTGTGTCAGGCATTCATTTTTAGGGTTTAAAGGAATCTTAATACTGATAAAGTCCCACGTATCTGTGTTCATACTGTGGCCTTTATGTTCACGATTTGGGTTTCCAAACTGACCACTCCCTCCCTTCCCATAGACGCAGAGAGCCAGTCACAGTGAGACCGTGTCCACACTATCCGAGCAGCTGAGAGATGCACAGGAGGCCCTGCGGCAAAGAGCGAGAGAGAGCAAGGAGACTGAGAGGAAGCGACAGAAAGAGAGAGAGGAGAGAGAAGGGGAGCTGAGGAAACTAAGGCAGAGTCTGGAGAAGAGGGATGAGCTAATACAGGTATGAGACGCTCTTTGTTACTGTGTATGAATGCATACCATTGTTATATGAATGTGTGGCAATGCTATAATAGAGATGATGATCTCTCCCTCTTGTTCTCTCGCTCTCTCTTTCTCTCTCTCATTCTCTGTGAAAAAAATAGCAAGTTCTCTTGGACTCTGAGCAGCGGGACCAACAGCTTATGGAACTGCAACAGAGAATCCTGACCAAAACAGCACCTCAGACTGCCCTTAAACACACGCTATGAGGGTGAGGGGAGCAAAGATCCAGGGAAAAGTTGCACTACTTGCTATGCACCAAGTATTTGCTTCAATATGCACACACAGGCTATTGGACTTGTTCCAAGTGTACGTTTTTCTGAATGCAATTTACTATCATGGGATCTTAACACTTGCGCAAGAGAGAGGATTGATCACAGTTTTGCATTCTGAATCAATAGTAAAGTTTCAAGGGGATTTATTTCCTTTTTGTGAATTTTCTGTTTTTATTGAAATTGGTGGAAATTCATGATGCATTTACAGTGGTCTGAAAAAAGGATCATTATGTTTATTAATAATGTGATGCTGAATGGGCCGCACGGTGGTTGCAGTGGGTAGCACGTATTTCAGCTTGGGCCTTTCTGTGTGGAGTTTGCATGTTCTCCCCTTGGGTTTCCTCCGGGTACTCCGGTTTCCCCCCACAGTCCAAAGACACGCAGGTAGGCTAACTGGAGACTCTAAATTGCCCATAGGTGTGAGTGAATGGTGTGTGTGCCCTGCGATAGATTGCTGGCCTGTCCAGGGTGTAATCCTGCCCCTCGCCCAATGCACGCTGGGATAGACTCCAGGACCCCCCGGGCAGGGGCAGGGCAGGGCAGTGACCCTCCCCAGGACAAGCGGGTATAGATGATGGATGGATGGATGATGCTGTATGAGTGTGTGGTAAGATTCACTTTAGACCCCTGTTACTCAAATCACGGCCCTTGAGGTCCAAGAACTACTGGTTTTCCACCCTCCCTCCCTTTACCTGCGTGTCAATACAGTCTGGCCAATCAGAAGCACTAATTGTTCAGTTATTTACCTGGGGGAAAAGAAAACCACGACTGGATTTGGATTCGAGGTCCAGATTTGAGTACCCATGCTTTAGACTTTAAGTTGGCTTCCAGTATAAAGATACCTCATTGATACTGGAAGCAATACCAGCTCGTAAAACATTAATTTGGGTGGCCTTTCCATGCTCTTTTCCTTCTATTCATGTTTGTCATTTAGAACACCAGTGTTCTGGGGTTATGTCTAGTAGTGAATGAATGGTTTACTTTCACTGTTTAAATTTATTTTATTTTTAAATCAACAGTAACTTGCTTTAACCAATTAGCACAAGCACAGCATCCAATTGATTATATTATATGGAAGCTGCTTTAAGAGAACAGTCTCACAATCTGTGCTTTAACAATGCCCTAATAACTTATGGCAGGGCTGCCCAACCCTGTTGCCAGAGACGTCCTTCAGCTTTTCATTTCAACCCTAAATTGGCACACCTGATTCTACTAATTAGCAATTCAACGAAATCTCTATCTCTATCTGTTGAATGAGGTGTGCTTTGTCAGGGTTGAAATGAAAACCTACAGGACGGTAGATCTCCAGGAACAGAGTTTGGCAGCCCCGACTTTGGGAATCGCAAGAGTTGTTGCACAGTTTGTCCTGTTGATGGCATAGTTACGCTTTGATACTGTGCTAGGGTCTAGGGTATATGTTTGGGCCATAGAATACCTAACAAGACCGAGCAGTCTAGAAATGTGTAAATTATTTTGCTTGGTTTGATTTTGCACATTCATGTTTTTTTAATTTGGGATTTTAACAGGGAATTTGAATACACTTTGTGATATTCCGTATTGTATATACAGAAATTTACAGAAAAGTCACATGAAAAAAAATCCTAAACTCCTCAACTTCCTCACTTTTGAATAGTCAGCATGTCTTATTACTGTTATCAGTGGGTGGTAATTACACATGCTTATTTTCATTACTTTTTAAGAGTATCACTGCCATACTTTGTCAATGTAGTTCACAAATGGAAACACGCACACACACACGCATAGTATGGGTAATGACAGTTGTTGACAGATTTTATACTGTACCTTTTAAAAGAGTGTACACTCTAAATACCCGACAAGTACCTATGCAAGCAATGACTTGAATCAAACAATTAAGTCATTGTAATGGAGGTAGAATGAAAACTAGCGGACCCTGCAGTTTTCCAGCACTGACATAGTGCTTACTTGCTCTTTATCATTTTAAAATAACACACTTAGTTGCATATTAAATTGTAATGTGCCAAGAAGCAACTATGAGCATAATTTTATTCCAATGGTAGTCTCCAAAATCTAATAATCTTCAGGGCAATGATCCTCAGAAAAAACAAGATGGTATGCTATGAAATTACTCATAGGTTGTAACACACGTTTCCGTCTTTCTGGATTCATTAAATTTTTTTACAAATCCAGTATGTGTCTGTTTTCTTTGATTAAAAAAAATGCAGTTTTGGTCGTGGTCAGTTACACTACCTAAAATCCTTGAAAGTGAGACCTTGTGTGTCTGCAGGTCATCATTCCAGAATTTAATTAATAACTGGGAATGGATTTACAATGTTTTGTAAAATCGGAACCTGTCACCTCCTAGTTCCTAATTTACTCAATGCGCGTGCAACACAATCTTCAATTTAATTTGGAAGTACCTAGCTGACCGGCCTGCCTTTGTCACTCGACTCACGTTACCCAATCACAATCTGTTCCGATGTTTCCGGTTACTGGAGGAACTGTTGCTTTGGTGACGATGCTTTGATACTTAAGCGAACGCGACGTTGCTGAGAGAGAGATGAGTTTCATTTATGTTACTTTCATTTAAACCATTTATTCGAGCTATCATGATGGTTATGCTACTTAAAATCTGCAGAATTAATGTATAATGCTATAATAATATTGATTTAAAATTTCCCAACTATTTCTTTTTCTTTAAATTTTAACTATTTGAATTAATGCATAAAATATTTAGCTTTTATTGCTAGCGGACTTTTAATACATTTTAATTTTAATTTACATTTTATGCATTTAGCAGACGCTCTAATCCAGAGCGGTTACACTGTAAACTGATCTGTGCAAATAGTTATTATAAAGCCACTCACTCATAAAGCCTTCTGTGTTCAGCATATAGATTTGTTATTTTACAGCGGTTATATTTTGGAATTCAAAATTACTGGGGCATACGATGGAGCCAGTCTCAATTGCATCGTTGACCATCGGGCCGCAGTCTTGGCGAGAAAAAACGAAGCATTCTATCAGTCTTGCGGAGAAACTGATACGGCAGTCCGATGCCAGAAAGTCCAGCTCTGCTAGTCCGTGTCGGCCACGCAGCTGCACATTAGGCCTACTTTCTCATGTGAATACTCCTGTCCCTTTGGAATTAAATGAAACTGAAAAAAACTCAAGGAAGGACAGCGACAATGTCAATAATACACAATCAAGCTACAAGGTCAGACCAATGTCTACCGGGACTACGGTGAGTGACTCTGCAGTGGATATGTATAATCGGTGTTTTGATTAATGTTCAATTGTTTGCCCTATACCCAGTTCCATTTCAGTTGTTGTAACGAAAGTCTAGCTGGTTATACCCAAATGAATTTTTTTTTTCAAATGTGTTAATTTCACAGTTCCTTCTTTTTTTCTCCAGCGGTTCAATCTAGCCTCCGGTCCATTAGTTGCCCCCTTTCCCCCACCCTGTTTGAGGGAGCAGTGCGCAGAGGCCAGTGTGAGGGCTGCTGGGGAGTACATGCGTGAAGTCAGAGGGGTGGAGGGGCAGTTACGTAAACAGGCTTGCAGAGTTGGTCAGGAAGGCATAAAGCTAGAGAGGGAGAGGGCATATTTGGAGAGAATGCTGAGATCCCTAAGGAAAGACCTCCTTGTGAACCAGAAAAGTGTGGAGGAGAGGACCCTGAGACCACCTACCACAGAGACGGTGAGAGGGGTGTCATCTGTATTTTCAGTCTCTTTTCATTATTCACCTAACTGAGTGTCTTTATTATAGTGGCAGTTCACAGAAGTAATTATTGGGCTGAGCTATCCATTACCACCACAAAGCACACAATGCTTGGACTGTCAATGCGACAAAGAGCATTGACCTGAATACGTGGGCAGTCCAATTTAGAAGTCAATACTGGCCAGTCCTCTGTGTTGTAGTTACGGCAAAGCTGAAGTGATTTATATTGATGAAGAAATGACAGATTGCCTGCTATTCTCTTCGGCTGGTCACAGGGCAGAGATGGCGCAGACAGCCTGCTGGATTGCGAGAAGAAGCAGCTGTCTGAGCTGAAGATTCAGCTGGAGGGCGCACTGAGAGACACACTCACACAGCTGCAAGTACTGACAACCCTTACACAAAATAGGAATTAAACAAGACAAATTACAAGATTAGAAATAGTCATGAAGTTTAGTCAACTACCTTTCGCACAGTTGAACTGCATTAACACATCAAGTGTCAGCATCAGATTCAGGATGTCTTTTCCAGTAAAGGTTGCTCCTCTGCACATCCTGCCAACTACTGTAAATATTTGATGACCTACAACCTGTTAGCGCACATTGTCACCTCTGTCTCTCTGCTTACTCTCAGGCCCTCAGTCAGTGCAGTAAGCTGTTACTGGAGTGTGCTAGTGAGAGATCCTGTGTTTTGGATCTTCTCCCACACAGTGGATATCATTCAGCTGGCGGTCGCTGCACCCCTTCCCAAGTTACTATGAAACCCGACCCCACAGGACCCTACACCCCAGGTAGTGTCATGGCTATATTACACTATTCAGCTGAGATTCAACTCGTCCTTTTTCTCTGCCCATGCATTGAAAATGCATGCTCGCACACTGTCTAGGATGCACAGAAGTGCAGCAACTTATGGTGGATGTATAGAGATATGTTCTGAAGCTCAAGTAAATAAAAATGAAAGCACATTGAAATTCT
Organism: Anguilla anguilla; assembly: GCF_013347855.1. Taxonomy (NCBI): domain Eukaryota; kingdom Metazoa; phylum Chordata; class Actinopteri; order Anguilliformes; family Anguillidae; genus Anguilla; species Anguilla anguilla. The sequence goes on from NC_049201.1 coordinate 65,835,017, forward strand.
TTCAATCTGTTTTTACATACTTGGAAGACTAAAGAATACAGCATACATTACCCATACTTTTGATTCATTGAGGTCTTTTCTATTTGACAATAATTATTCAAAGGCTGGCCAAGTATTTTCTTCAATGTTACACTTCTGCATCTGCTCTCATCTAGAACAACCTACTTTTTTGCATACAGTCCATTTGCAAAGAAGGATACATATTGAAGCAATTTAGTTTAAGAATCTTGCTCAGAGGTTTAGCAGCAGCATCCACAATTGGGATCAAACCCGCAACCTTTGCATGAGCCCAGTTCCCTAAAGTTCGTGGAGTGGGCGTGATGTAAATGCATTCTAAAACTAGTCAATTTTGCACACCCACATACTTTTTCGTAAGTATTCATCACTGTGCTTAGCAGTACATACTATTGAGCTCACTGTATGCAAGTATGCATTTTGGCAAACAGCCTGTTGTCTCTTGTTCTGACAGAATGTAAGCAGGCAATGGAATCTTCAAGCTTGGCCCTCACCCAATCACAGCTGCTCAGGGAGCAGATTCGGTGTTTGATTGGTGAGGCCATTGCACGGCAAAAATCAGCTCACCAATTGGTGAACGAAGGCCTGGTGAAGAAAATAGCCGAGACTGTCAGCCTGAAGGTATGGGGAAGATGTTGAAGGTGCAACAATGTGGGCTAGTATGACAACATTGCGATTTCTGTTGCAACTGACAGTTTTTTCATGTCAGAGATTCCAGTTGAAGCAGTTTGACATTTGTAACCAATAACACAGCAACAAAACTCCTCTTTCCCCTCCCTCTGTCAGCAACACCTCACACTCAGCTCAGCCTCAGCCAGGCAGGCCATTTACCGCAAGCAGAGACAGCTGAACTGCATTCAGCACAGCCATGGCAGAGCACTGGTCAGTGTGTGTGTGTGTGTGTGTTTGTGTGAATTCTAGGCTTTGACCAAATGTCCAGTATATACATGTTGTATATTGTGTCACATGGAATGGAATTTGAAATGCTGTATTTTCAAATATTAAAAATGTTGTTTTTCATGTGAATGCCGCTCTGGTCATGGTAGTGGATGACCCTCTTTGGCCTGTTTGTCTTTATTGCTTTGAACAGGGTCCCGTGTCCAGTGGAGATGTGATGTCCAGAGAAAGACTTGACAGGCCATTAGTGCAGGTCTACCAGCGACACCCTGGTACTCAGTTACCAGAAGCCATGCACCTCATACAGGTAATATGACCTAAGAAAATGTGTGGCAGTGAACACTGTATTTGAGAAACTGATGAAGCCAGCACACACTATGGCAGGACAATTAATTTCATTAACATTTCTTGAGCACGTTTACTGTTTCAGCAACACTTGTTCCAAGGGCGTCACCAATTTAGTCTTTTATTTTCAGTTTGTGTTAATCTGGCATAAGTAAAAAATAAATTAAAATACATTTTCAAGTGATATTATCACATTTATATTTATTATTTAACACAATTCTAAAATGGCCCACTATTACGGATGGCTTATTAAAAAGGCTGTTGTTAGACAGAAATCAGAAGTGCTTGCTGGAGCACAGGTTATCATCTTGCTGTCCGTGGCAAATACAGCCGTGTTCTCTTATCTTATTTTGCATGGCTTCAGCATAGCACATGCCAACTCAGAGTAAATTCCACAGCCTATTTGCCCTCTCCTCCTCAGGGTGGCGCTGTGGTTCGGCAGTGTCTGCTGTCGTCCGGTGGGGAACTGGCTCAGCTGCGTGGCACTCGGCTGAAGTTAATGGAGGACATGCGAGGGAAGGGGGCGGCAGCCCAGGTGGACTCTTCCATCGTGAGGCTGCGCCGTCGCCTGATAGACCGTCGAGTGATGCCTTCTTTTTTTCTACAAGGCACATCTGCATAGGGTATTTCTCCAGACAAATACCCTGGTCCGTGCCACTAGTATTTCTTCATCAGCAGTGGCTGCAAATTATTCAAATTCTGTGGAACAATTCCTGGAGGTGACACCTCAGGAACATGTTTGGCAAGTATACCAAATGTTAAAATGTATAAAGGCTTGAGAACTTGGGCCATACGGTAGGCTGAATGTATTATACAGATCCTGGCCCCCAGTGTATGATGGCTGTACTCACAAGCTACCTCTTAATAATGGAATTTTGGTTTGTTTCTCAATCATACCTATATATTCAACCAAAGAAACCTCTTGCTACAATAAAATTATCACACACAGAATTAATAGCAGAAGTAGTCTTAAACATCATGATTATATAGAAGTTATTTCATGCTATGCAAGTATGGCCAAATGCTACCCAAAATATTCATCAAGTGTGTTGAGGTGTGATATTTCAAGTTCTTGTGTTAAACTTTGCGGTTATATTTTTGCAGTATTATGGCAGTATTGAGAGTTTGGATTTATATTTCAGTTTCAAATAATCAGGCTCATGTCAGGTTTTTGGCATGCTAGACGGCTGTATTTGTGAGGGTGACCCTTCAGTTGTTGATAAATAGTTAAAAGAGTGTCCATGTTTTTTGCCTCCTTGGCATTACTGATATGGCTATGCATGTACAACAACCATGAGCTGCCCTATAGTGCAGAAAATGGATTTAACTGATATAAATTAAAGTTTGTACATGTATCCTTTCCTGAACTGAACCATGGAAATAAGCAGCCACAATATGTGTATCAATGGAGACAGATAGTGGTGACAGCTTCCAGACTTCTGCCAGGCACATGCCTGTCTTGTTAAAAATGAATGCGCTTCCATGCATGTTTAATAGCACACTGCTTCTCTTTATACCCACTACTATAAACTGGAATAAACTGCATCCTTCATTCATTAAATTCCATGTTACAATAGGAAAATTATGTTGATTTCTAAGCATTTAGCTGTGACATGGCATCCCCTTGATCAGGGGTTCTTATTCATTTCGAGTGGAATAGAGGACAGCTGTCATTAAATGCTCTTCATAAAATGCTTAAGACAAAATGCTGTATACTGACAGAAGAATCAGGGGCTTGGTGTGCAAAAAGTGCATAAGTGCAAATGCTTTGGTCCTTAGACCTTCTTCAGTGCATAAAAAACAGGACAAGTGATATCTATCCCCAGTCCTATAAGTAGCTTAGGTAATTGGTACAAGAGGTGTCTCTTGAAATAATCAGACAAGAGGGTGCTTCCTAATCATGGACCAGTCACATGACAAGCAAGGAAGCCATAAATTACGTGGCATATAAGGACATATACAAGGTGTTCTCATGTTGATAAATACATTGCATGTTCATGCTTATGCACTTTTGAGCACAAAATTTGTATTTTTTAAAATTTGCATTCATGCATGTGAGTAATAAAAATAGTTTTAATTGCTTAAGTGTAAGTCTGCATTGTGCGGTTCTCCGTACAACATAACAAGTAATAATCAGAATTTTTTATATCTACCATTCAATTTAAACTAGTTCTAATGTTAATGAGCTTCGTTTAGATGTGTCAATGAAGGTAGGGTAACATTTGTGTTGCAGCTTTCTTAAAGGGTCAAGAACCCAAAGAAGAAAATACTGAAAACAATGTGCATGAGATTATGGAGTAGTTTTATAATTATACCTTTATAACTCTGTCATGATACATGGTTGCAACAATGGCAAGAAGCTGATGACTGTATGCATTGTGAAGCACTCCTTTGAAATCACCTTCCTCAAGTGACAGGTGACAATGTATCCATCATACCTTACAATTACAATTGCCATAGTGTCACCATAGTTTGAGACCTGTATGTACCTGGACACACCACAAAGTACAAGTAACACCTTTTTGTGATGCAGTTTGTTAATTGGGTGTAACTGGCTAACTACCATAATGGAACAATGGAATGGAGGCACCCTTAATACCACTTTTAACCCCAAACTATCCTGATATATTGAGTTCATCATTTAGATGCTACCTGTTACCAAATCCTCATTTAAAATTATGTTCAAATATGACAGACTGTAGATGCTTGTTTATTGGCTATCACTGTAAATAATTATCAGACCAGTGCGTTATTCTGTTTGGTGCAGCAATATTTAGTGAATCTGCATTTTCCACATGTACAGTTTAATGCCCAATAAGTGAAGTAGCTACAATGAACATGCAAAATGCTAATTTTGCACAGCTGGGTTTGGTATGTGTCACAATTGAGGCACTTATTGATTAAATTATAGTATGTAGTTCTGTATGCTACTTACTGGTTCAAAGTCTCAGATTCTTACAAGAAAACTTTCTGTCATCACATTTCGTCAAATTTATATACCATTAAAAATACATACAAGTTGGAAAGAGTGGCAAAGTCTAACTGTAAATGTACTGTCACTTTATACAACAGCAAAACATAAAATCAGCAAAAACTTCACCCTGCTTCAGCATGTTTTTTTAGATGCTAAAGAGTGATAGTAGAGTGGGTTGGATGCATCCTTTTGGGGCTTTGCTTCAAAGGTAAAATTAGAGGAAGCTGAAATGTTGTCATTGCTGTTTGTTTGTCCATCTTCCTGTGTCTTCTCATTTGAAATGCATGAGCAGGATCTCTGAGCTGTAATATGTACACAAGTCAGCATACACAAACATCACAAGGCTTAAGCTGACTTACAGTACAGTTGATCTGACAAGTTGGCCCCTACCCCATTTAACTCCCACGTCATCCACCTCCCTTGTTTACCAGTCACAAGATTCCAGGTCACTTGACAGTCCTACTGCTCAACTTTATGTCTTTCATTAAGAAATAAAGGATAACTTCATCAGCTTCTTTCTTCACAACACTCCATCTCAGTTCCATCTCAAGTAGAAAGGCATGAGCACACAATGCTATCCAGGAATGCTGCATATGAACATTGAGCATAGTATATATTTTTGACTGTCCTTCTTAAATAACAATCAATCAATTTTTTGTCAATCACATTGCATTTGTATATTGTATATGAAATGTGCTATATAAAGTCTGATTGATAATCTACTAACCCCCTCTCAGCCAAGTCAACGTAAGTGATGGCCAGCATAACCATGGTGTGTTTGACAATTCTATCTGTTTACAAGACATCTTAAATGAATATTCTACTCCAAATTTCTATTTACTGTTACGCTACAGTAGTTACTTCAGTGCTGTCATTTGATTTCTGACATCTTAAATTACATTAGGCCTGTGGGGTGGGTACTTATCCCAAGTTCAACGTAACACAGAAAGAAGGCACATACAGCAAGCATCTGGACAGTCCCAGAGAGTGAGAGATAGACATCTGGCTTGATCTGACAGCAGGACACAGTTGTAGAGATAAATAGATACAGAAACAGAAGGAGAGATTGTGATTAATAAGCAGCCAACTGAAGAAGACATGGAAATGTAATGTTTTGAAAATGATATAAGGAACCTCAGAACAAACTCAGAAAAACATTGGCAAGCTTGAGTGGAATACAGAGAGAAGAAAAACATCCCAGAGGATTGCTGAGAGTCCAAGACTGAAATGCCCCGTCTAATTTATTTAGTACTTTTTCTTTGTCTGCTCCCGTTTTCTGGTGAGTAAACAGGCAGTGAGCATGGAGTTGGAGACAAATTATTGGGCGGTTCTTTGATAACATCACATTGACTGCTTAGTCACTTATGTGTTAAGATCTACAGATGTTATTGCTGTTTATGAATATGAAAGTTTAAATTTGCAGTGTAAATGTGTGTTAAAGTGTGTATGTATTGTCTCTGCATCTGCCCGGTAAAGGCAAACACATTTTGTTAGCCTGATACTATTTTTCCCCACCACCTGATTTCAGTCTTTCCTTCCAATTGGAAATTTTCTGTGAATGTTCATCACTTTGGTGTATCTATTCAAGTAGGATGTATATGTTCACATGCTTTACTGTAGTGTGCATATTCATGCATTATCATGTCTGTGCGCAGTGTACCGTGTAGAGTACATAACTTCTCTTTCTTTTTTCTTACAGTCCCTCTGTATTGCTTTACTTGTGTGTTTCCTACAATCTCTCCACTGGATTGCATTAAGTTCCCGCAGAAGTGCCCTCCAGGCCAGCACTGTCTGTCAAGCACAGCAGTCGGCAACCGAGGTGAGAACAGAAAAACAAGTTTGGTGGACATACGATGACGGCCGGTCCTGTTCTGTTGACGGTTTCTGGTCAGTCAACGTACACCATCAACCTCTCTCCCAGTTAAGCTTTGATGATAATGATGAAAATAAGTCTATCAGTGTGTTTATTCTAAATCGTAACTCCTCTATTCCAATGTGCAGGAGAGTTCCGTGTGGTCCTGTTTGAGAAAAGCTGTGTTATCTCCTCTCTGTGCGGTATCACTGGAGAGAAGTATGCCATGGGCATAAACTTCACCTTCACCAATGAGTGCTGCAACACTAACCTGTGCAACGGGGCCACTTCCAACACACCTTCTATTTGGATGGGCTATCCACTCTATCTTCTCCTCTACTTCTCTCTTGTATCCTGGTGATCAATTAAAAACACACTATACAAGAGATTCCACTCAAAGACACACAGTGTATACAGACAGAAACATTTACCACTTAAGTCACAATACTTAAGAACTGATTAAAGGCACCAGAGGAGCAGTCGTGGCCCAGAAAATTCCCTGAATTATTTGAACGTGATACTAAAACAACTAGATAGTCCTTAAATGGTTAAAACGACTCATAATTCAAGAGGCTTTGCAGATCATTTCCAGACTAGAAACCTGTTATTTTATGGTGGGTAATACAGAACACAGGGCTTCTGGTAGTATCCTTACAAACATTATTTACAATGAATTTGTATACTATATAAAATTTAGCACTATGTATTTGAAGATGGCATTTAGAAAGACAATGTTTACTCTGACATATGAAGAATACATTCCTTATGTCAGTAATCCTTGTGTAAGTAGAACTTAACATTAGACACTTTGTGCTAATGAAGGTGGCCTATGATCTAAGGGTGATGCATTCATCACAATTTACCTGAGTGATTACTTCAGTTGCAGTCAAACCAAACCAACTGAAGATGCATCAGCCTGAATCAACATTAGTTTTATATAATGTCACAGGCAACATATAGGCTACACATGATATGGCGTAGGCATGGTACAAACAAAATAGCACATGGTAAAATCCGGTACTATATCCCAGTGTGACAAAATGTCTGTAGAAATTGACCAGTTTCAAAAGTGAACTAAAACATGAATGTAACTTACATTAATCTGAATGTTAACTAAGTGTGTGCACAGTAAACTTGCATGAAAGAATGTTCCCCTTGTATTTAAATAGCTAACAATATTTTCAGCCTTTTTCACCTTATTTAAATTACAAGAAATTGTGTGAAATAATGTGGCAAAGATGAATAAATTAAGTATTCTTGGCTCTCTTTTGTATCGTTTCATCTTTCTATTCAATAAAAATATTTTTAATTCAGTGATCAGGCACATATATTTGTCATATAGGCCTAAGTCATATGGCTACTTTAAGTGAGTAGAAGGATTGATTTGAAACTTGATCTGGTGGTAAGAAACTAGACGGAGATTAAAAAGAAGGGGCAAGAAAAATACATTTAAACCCCTTAAATGTTTTTTTTAAAGTGAAATTGCATGAATCCTATTAACAGACAGATATGCTGTAAAGTCAGAGTGGGCAAAATTAGTTGTCACAATCAGTCTGGTGGCCCAAAGAGAAACCCTCCTTTGACTGGAAGTGAATGGGTAACAAACGGGGTGACAAACATTGGACAGGGGAAAACAAACAAAAATCAATCATGAAGGTCCAACTACTTCTTCTTAAATGTTTAGTTTCACCCAAGATATTTACTTTTTGGTTAGAAAATGAAATAGTCATAACCCTGTTGCTGCTTACCACTGCGTGGGTGGCACCTTTCTACTAAGCGCGAGACGTTCACGAGTGAAAAGTAGGGGCCTAAGTAAACCTCTCTCTCCATCCAGATTTACCATACGATAATAGGTTGGATTACAAAAAATAAAGAAACATTCTCCATTTAACAAGTTGTCATACGTGGCAGACTAGGACGATTCTGTTTAAGCTAAACTTGTTCAAAATCGAAGCTTTCTACCACAAACGTTATCCTGTGCTGCCTGTCTTAATTCAGCTAACCGTAGCTAGCTAGCTAAGTTAGTTAAGTTACGGAAGTCACCAAAAAGAAAGGACATATTCTGCCTTCCAGGTATAGTTCACTTAAATTTTTTAAAAACCCTATCGTTACAAATAAATTCTTAATCATTTTCAAACTTCATCGTGTAGTTAACATAAGTTACTATTTACACAGGAAGCTTAACTGAAAAATCGCTGCTATTGACTTAATATTGGCTATGCCCATTGTAACTATGTATTTATGACGATATACAGTTAGCAAATAAATAATATATTAATTTTGGAATCATACAAAAACAGTTTTCTGATAAGTAGAAATTCTGATACCTTCAGCTGATGGCCATCACCAACAGTGTAACTTTAGCGAACGAACATGTTTTCGGTGGCAGCAAGAATCAGTTGAAAGTCATGTAACATTTGTTTTAACGTAAGCTGCCTATATCTTCCAACCGAATCTGCATTTGACAGATCTACCGGGTGATGCGCTCATTTTATTTGAAACGAAATTTGGACGAAAAAAAGATGTGTGAAATAATTGTCATAACATGGCTGAGTCCAGCTCTACTTATTATTTTAATTAAGATTGAATGCATTGTATGTTTTTTCAGAATTGTATATATTGTGAAAATAATGTTCTGCAGTGTGTGGCATGGCTGTGTATGGTGGAGTAAGACAAAGGGATGCAGGACCAGGGGGATGCATACCCAGCCTATCTGATGATGAGGAGGAGTTGTCATCTGAGGTCACACATACACACACAGTAGTACAGTACACACATTACATTGTCAAACACATTTGCACTGTCACACTCATTCACCTTCACAGACAGTTGCACACAATTACCTTTATACGCTTATAATTTTCTCATGGTCACATTCTGACACAAACACACATATGCATGCAAGCACAAATGCGCACAGGCGTGCTCACACACACGCGCACGCATACTTGCACACAACCACTCAGTTAATGTACACATACTATATCACATATGTTATTGAGGTTACTGAAGACACAAATTTCTACTTGTCAGATCTACTTAAGTGTGCTGGTCCATAATGGAAAGTTGGGCCTCAGTTTCTATGACAGCAGAGACTACACCCTGCACTATATGCCGGACACTGTGGACAACAGTGACCTTCTGCTTCTTGAGAAAGGTACAGGTTAAAGCCTGACTGGCTGACTGTCTCACTTATTGACATATCTCTGCAATACTGACCTCCACATTAGACAGTGTGTCTGAGCATACTCTACTGCATGTCAGTGACATACATCAGAAAAGAGCGTTTAGTACTGTATGCACTCCCTCACTGTACTCCATCTTGTTCTCAGTGGTGCAGGAGGTCTGTCCGAGTGTCCTCATCACCAGTGCCAAGCAAGAGCGCAGCATGGCTCAATTCATCAAGACAGTCAGTGAGTCCTGAAGGCGAGGAACCACTAGGGGGCAGGAGAGCTCAGTGCTGGTGAAGGCTGAGGCTGCTGAAGGGTTGAAATCCCACAGCGTGCTTAAACAGGATATTAGAAATGAATGCATTCTCTGTCTCCACACTTGGCTTTTTTTCTTTTTTTTCCTTTTTGCAATTACAGGCGCAAGCTCTGACTACAAGCCTGAGATTGTCCTGTATCCCAATGTTGACTTTGGTAAGACAGAGACAGAGTATGCAGTTTTTTGCTGCGTATGTGTGTTTTTGTGTGTGTGTGTGTGTGTGTGTATGTGGCACATGTTTTTATTTTAATGAGAATGTATAAATTCTAACTGTATTGTTCACGATTGTGTTCTGATTGTATTTCTCTTATAACGTGAGATTTATACCAATACATAAACTAAAGGGGCTTATGGGCTAAAAGGGCTTATGGGCTGTTGGATTCACTGGTGACAGTAATCAAGGCAGAGCAGAGTTTGTGCAAATGTGTGGAGGGTTTACATTTTATATTTTTATATGTCCACCGCATAAGCCCCTCCTCTTCTTTCCCTCACCTCATCAGGACTGGAGGTGAGCAAGCAGAGGCTACTCTCAGCCCACCTTCCCTCTCTCCCTCCCTCCATCACAGAGAAAGAGAGACTTCCTTATCTGTCCTCTTGCCTCCCCTTTGACTGCACCCTTATGGTGAGTCTCCTCCTGTTTTTCTGGCCTTCTTTCTTTCTACGGTGATGCAATGGTGAAAGCCATAGTATAACATGAAACTAGTTTAGTACAGTGTATGCATTTTAATAAATGAACATGAGATGCAGCTATTAATGATAAAGCTAAACATAAAATCAATTTAAATAAATAATAAAGATGTTTTAAAATAACAAAATTGTTGTATTTATATCATTATCTGTCTCTCGCTCTTTCTGCCAAATTTGTCTTTCACTCCCTTTCCTTCTCTCAAAATGTTTTTCTGAGGAAATATACTTGTAAATGTAGCTGCAACAATTAAGGGACCAAGCACTCATAGCCACAACTTTCCAATTATCAGTGCTGCCAGGTATAAATTATTAACAGTTGGTGTTCTTCAACTTTTGGGTAAATTCATTGTGATTATATTTTATCTTTGTGTTACATTTGAAGTATGACATGATGTTGCTGTACACTATGTAAACATAGATATACATATTCCAACTGCGATGAATTACTGTAGCAGGTTTCTAGGGTCTACTCAACATAAACATTGTGATTTTCTTAGAATTTTCCCCTTTTTAAAAATCATTGAGCTTTATCGTGCTACCTTGTGATTTAATCTGTCCAGTTCTTTAGGGCTGTCCTCAGGATGGCATTATCAATATACACACAACGTTTCATGTATACATAGGCCATTTGGATTTATTACATTTTTAGTGAAAAGCCAAGCCTATGTGCAAATTCAAAGCACAGCATTTTTATTTATGCAAAGTTTAAAGACAGGAGTGCATGCTACATTCCACGTTTTGTGCATATCAGTCAAACTGTCTAGGAAGAGATAGATTTTTAGATTTGTAAATATTACTAAAGTGTACAGATTAATGGTTGGTAAATGTTAAGCATAACTCCAAACTTTCATCTCTCTCACTCTCACTCCTCCAGCTGCGGTCTGTAGGCGCTCTGCTGAAATGTTTGGACAGGAGAAGAGTTGGGGTGGAGCTGGAGGACAACAGTGTTGGAGTTCCTATTTTTCAGTTCCAGATCTACACATTGTAATGTGCTTTTCCTCTGCTTGTGGCTGTGTTTCTGTCTGTCTGAAGTTTCGCTGTTACAGGTGTTTACTGACAGCCTGATTTTACTGTACTGCATCAGTATAAGAGCCTCTTACCGTACTGTATGACGTGTTTGTCTGTGTGATTGAACCTGCATTGTAATGGCTTACAGGAAAGATGTGGTGCACGTGGACAGAGACACTTACAGGTCAGTCATTTTCACGTCCCTTTACCTTGGATCAAATGCATATATTCCAGTTAACGTCTTTCACTGTAAGTCTGCAGTATTTTTATGCAAGTAGAATCAAGATTAATGCAGAACGTCAAGCATGTGCATTGTCACTTCTCGTTGAAGCCATTTTTCAAAAGGATGCAATTGAAAGGAAATCTATGTCATAGTGTTGTTATACAGTATTTCTATACGTTATCATCAGTAAAGATACAGTATTTTTTATACTTCCTGACTTACACATTAGATTATAGATGTATAGATTAGTACAGAGCGGTCACTTCTCTCTCAGTGTGCTCCAGATATTTAAATCCGAGCCACATCCATCTGTGTACAAGCTGCAGTCTGGGGAGAAGGAGGGACTCAGTCTTTATGGTGAGACACACACATACTGTACACACTGTACAGATTCAGGTATATCTGTGATTTCCATTGCCCAGGGGGAGAGTTCATACTGTTCCAAATCTGCTACCATGTCTTGCTAAATCCACTTCTCAAAAAAACGCATTTTTGTATAAAAGCTATGTATTTTATGGAACAATTTCAAGTTCATACACATTATGATAATTACCTGATACTGATATGCATACTGTGTAGCCATATATGCAAATTATGCCACCACACACGGGTGCATTAATAAATACAAGTGTACACTAGTGATTTCAACAGATTTCATACATTTCTGTTTTTCAGGCATATTAAATCTCTGCAAGTGCAAATTTGGATCGAAACTTCTTCGGTAAGCCCAAAACGCTCAGGGAGTCAGAGAGTATATACTACTTGTTTGCTTGTGCGTGAATAAACCCAAGTCTTATAGAAAATATGAATTTAAAACAAGGCTGTATCTTTGCTAATTAATATGAGAAATGACCAAATGAAGACAAAGTGGGCTCTCCCTAGTGGTGTATCCAGCTAAAGAAGTTGCTTGTGCAAGGATGACCCTAATAGTCTAAAGGATGAATTCTGTGGCGTGGCTCTTCCAACTGCAGCTGGTAGTCCTGCAGGACTTATAGTCAATTACCCTAACTTCACCCAGGGAGGGTGGGTGTGCGGGTTATCCCACTCCATCTCCCACAGTGACTCCTGTGGTCAGTGACTGTGGTCTGGCTGCATGAGGTTAAATGCCCCCTCACTCTCCGGTGATTTCCCCAGTCAGTGGTTCCTTCGGCCCACCAGAGACCTGACTGTGCTGAGCAGGAGACAGGAAGTGGTGCGTTTCTTCACTTCTCCACGGAACTCTGACGCTCTCCACACCCTGCAGGGCTGTCTCCGGAACGTCAGGAGCATTCCGGTACACCGAGACACAGCCTACTGCATGCACAGCACACATCTACACTGTACAGGCTGCAGATAATTAGGTACAGCAGTCTACTTATCCAACCACTGCATAGCCTACCCAGTAAAGTGGTTCTCTCGGGTGCATGTTTTATAGACTTAGGTTTATCCTTATATGTGCTCATTGTTCTACCAACAGACCCTGCTACACCGGATGTCTCTCTCTCACACCAAAATCAGTGACTGGCAGTGTCTCTATAAGGTACGAAGGCACCTTACTACAATTAAAAATTAAATCATTCTTGATAGGGAAGTCAGCCTCAACAGTATCAAATGGACATGCTTGACAGAGGCCCAATGATATCTATTGGTGATGCTGGTGCAGGACAGACAAACAATGTACATACGTCTGTAAGTTGCTCTGGATAAGAGCGTCTGATAAATGCCTGTAATGTAATGTGAAGGCTATAGGGTTCGCACACTGCATTAGTGGCCCCTAACTGGTAACCCAAGATTAAGTATATGGGCGCTCTTCAGACTGCATTTATCCTGACAAAGACCCAATGCGGGTTGATGATCATATTGGTGTGTACTTTTAATACATCCTTGGTCATCGGGTAGCTACTGATGTGTAGAGTCTTCTTGCCTTTAGTTCCTGTAATGGCCTGACCATGTATGCATACTGCATATGCATGTAGAGATGGATATCTATACACTGCAGATGTACACTGTATATACTGTAATAACCTCTTTCCTCTCCCTTGGTTGGCTCCTACAGACCGTGTACAGTGCAGTGTGCATCAGAGACACAGTGCGCTCTCTGCCTCAGTCTATCCAGCTGTTTCAGGAGATCAGCGACACTTTCACGGACGATCTGTTCTACATCGCCTCTCTCATTAGCAAAGTGGTGAGTCCGCACACAGTACCAAATCGCAGCAGTTTCAGTAGGAGTAGGGTGTGTCAGGTTGAAAGCTGTGAAGCCTTACATGTGCTACGTAAGGCTTTGCTGACATGCAGTGTGTTAGTGTCTTTGTGACCTACGTGTACTGTTCTGCAGGTGGACTTTGAAGGCAGTTTGGCAGAAAATCGCTTCACCATCAAACCCAATGTAGACCCCGCCATTGATGAAAGTGAGTCCAATGCTGTTGATTTGGGGATTTTCTCACGCTAAGCGACAGAAATTGATCTCCTCGGCCTGCGCTGAACTGAATATAAATTTGTAATGTTGGAAGACTCTTAAATTTGTTACATGGCTTGAAAACATTCTGGAAAACAGTCAAAAACTATGCAGATGCCAAATTGTGCTTTAATGGCTCGGACACACAGCACATTTAGCTCCTATACAGATATTTAAAAACTTTAGTTTAAAAGACACTTCACAATCAGATCAAGGCGCATCACCGCTTATAATGCATTTTCTGTGCACTTAAATACCTGCCGACAGTGGCTACATGAGTATTCTTCAGGCATTTGTGATTCTGCCCTGAGAAGATGGGCATACTGTAGCCTGCAAGGCCTTCAGTAAGCTCTCAAACTCAGGCTAGGCTGCTTGGAGTTTCTCTAGAGGGTTCAGGTCACTTTTTTGCCAGTGCTTACTGTCGAGATTAAAAAAATAATTTGATGAACACATCTTGTTGTTATAACATTAGGATAATAGTTTGAATAAACGTGTCTGTTCTTGACTGTGTGGCTCAGTACTACAGGGCTGGTTTACGTTGACGGGGAGGTCTCTCTTCTCTTTTGGTCTCACTCAGAGAAGAGAAGGATGATGGGATTGTCAGACTTCCTGACTGATGTGGCTCGTAAAGAGCTGGAGAATCTGGACCCCAGGATCCCTTCCTGCTGTGTCATCTACATCCCTCTGGTCAGACTGGGATTACTGCGGTCTGTCAGCTTGTGTCTGTCTCTCTGTGTCTCTCAGAGAGGGATCTTCTCCGTCGTGATATTCTCTCACAGTTCTCTCAATGTCTGTCCAGTGAATGTCCTGTCGTCTCCCCTCAGTTGCTATCCAGTCAGGTCTGTGTGTTGTCTGGTCCAAACTGACCACCCCCCCTCCCCCCTCCCCCCTCACTCTCACTCACTCAGCTGACTCACTCATTCACTCACACACGATTTCTCTTTCTCTCTCTCTCCCCCCCTTCTTCAGATAGGGTTCTTGCTGTCAGTTCCACGCTTGCCTTGCATGGTTCAGAAGGAAGACTTTGAGATCGAGGGCCTTGATTTCATGGTGAGATGGCCTGCAGAAGCGGAGCGTTCTCCCTCTGTGTGTGGGCTCAGTTCTCGTGTAACCGCCGTCTCTCATACACCCCCGCGACTCAGTTCCTTTCAGAGGAGCGACTGCACTACCGCAGCCAGAGGACCAAGGAGCTGGACGACATGCTGGGGGACCTGCACTGCGACATCAGAGGTGCGCGTCTGACAGCAGGACAGTGTGCGTGAACTGACCGGTCCAAACCGGCCACGACACATTCCACTGAAACCCATTCACCACAGGATCACCACACAGTGTCAGAGTCAGGTATGATAAGGGGCAGGGGCTGAGAGTTTTGGGGGGGGGACTGCTGAAGTCTGCCGTGTGTGAGGAAGTGGACCGGAGGTACAGATTTGGGCCGCACCCCCTCTCCCGGCTGGCACTCATCACTGTCTGCTGTGGTCTGCTGCCAGTCTGTGCGCACCATACACATGCACGGTGACAAACGGAGGCTCCGCCGTGCAGCTTTTAGAGTGGCGCGGTGAAGGGGCTGGATTGGGAAGCGCCCGTGCTGAAGGCAGGCGTGTCTGCCCCAGACATGGAGACGGCGGTGATGACGCAGCTGCAGGCGGCGGTGCTGCAGCGCGGCGGGGTCCTGTACGCGGTGCTGCGGCTGGCCGCCGAGCTGGACTGCCTGATGGCCCTGGCACAGGCCTCCCAGGAGCACGGCTACTGCTCCCCCGCGATGTGCCCCCGCGGCCGGCTGTCCCTCACCCAGGCCAGGTACGCGCCGCGCCGCCGCCGCCGTGCCCGGGCCCGGGCCCCGCCCGCCGCTCTCGCCCGTCGCTCGGGCCTTCCCTGCGCGACGCCCCTTAGTGTCTCCCTGTGCGTCAGGCACCCCCTGCTGGAGCTCTGCTCCCCCGTGTTTGTGGCCAATCCGCTGCTGAGCTCCGAGACCGAGGGGAAGGTGAAAGTCCTGACCGGGCCCAACTCCTCAGGAAAGAGCATCTACCTGAAACAGGCAGGAAGAGACTCACCCACGCGCACGCACACACACACACACACACACACACACACACACACGTGCACACACTGATACACGCGTGCACACAAGCACACATGCATACACACCGTCATTTCCACACAGCGCACAGAAACATAATGTGTGTACGAATGCCAGCCAACCATAATTTTCAGTGTACACTTCACTGTTATAAAAGAGGCTCCACACATGCAGTGATTGAGGTACTACTGTCTTACTGTATCTGTTCAAGACATATTTTATATGGCTTGGAGTTCGGCTTGGATTGTCTTACAGCTTTGCTCTTGGTCTCTGATTGGCTGTGGCAGGTGGGTCTGATCGTTTTCATGGCTCTGATTGGCTCTGATGTGCCAGCGAAGGAAGCAGAGATAGGCTTGATTGACAGCATCTTCACCCGCATGCATAGTCGAGAGTCTGTGTCACTGGGACTGAGCACCTTCATGATCGATTTAAACCAGGTGAGACCCACTGTCAGGTCACACTCAATAAACGCACTTAAACTAAGAAAGACTGCTGTATGAATCTACACACACAGACCAGGCCACACACATTCCACAGTGTTAAACCAGCTGAGATGCACTGGAGATATGAGCAATGCTGCTTCCTTTACCCTGCAGATTATTCTTAACCCCAACTACTTTCAAATTATTTGCTTTATTATAACTGTGATTATCTTTCATACATTTTTATTTCAATTTTAATCATGCCTTGGTTTTGTGTATTGCGATTAAAAAAAAAAATTTTTTTAGGAATTTGCAGCATGATTTTTAGCGAATGAAAGGTGCAGTGTCATGCTTGAAGCAGATACTTTGTGTTCACGTGTCTGATTTGGGATGGGCTGATTTGGTAGGGTAGAGTATGAGAATGGATTGACATGCTGTAGATGTCTCCCTTAACATCTGTCCTATTTCAGATGGCCTACGCTTTAAATAACTGCACTGGAAACTCCCTGGTCCTAATCGATGAGTTTGGCAAAGGGACCAACACAGTGAGTGAGGGTAACTCTGACTGATGAAACAGAAAAGGGGATGGGGGAGGTGGAAGAGTAATGCATGCATTCTGTGCGTGTTCATGTGTGCGTGCCTGCATGCCTGTATATGCGTGGCTGTGTGCGTGTGTGTGCGTATGTGTGAATGCCTGTGTGTGTGTGTGTGTGTGTGTGTGTGCACGCGCACGTGCGTGTGTGCGTGCATGCCTGTGTGCGTACGTGTGTGTCCTGTCCGCAGGTAGACGGCCTGTCTCTCCTGGCCTCCTGCCTCAGGCACTGGGTGAAGAAGGCCCCAGCGCAGTGTCCTCACATCCTGCTGGCCACCAACTTCCACAGCCTGCTGCAGCTGGGCCTGCTGCCTCCCTCGCCCCTGCTCTCTCTGCTGGTAGCTAATCGCCTCAGGACCGGATCTCATGTGCTCACATTCACACTAGAATAGCTCACTTAACCTCTCGCAGGTCACAGGGTCAGTGTTTCATGATCTTATTTCCTGAATGTGGTCCCGCTCACTCTCGACTATCAAATTTTTCTGATTGATTTGACCGATGAACGAGCGCCTTTTCATTTCCATTAGAGTGGCATATGAAGCGGCTGTTTGGAAAATTGTCCACGATTGGCATTAATTATGCCAATTAATGTGTGAGTGGATTCATCGAGCAGTCCTTGAATGAAGAGCTGTTATCTGTGGCAACACTATAACCTTCATTGATCATTCCTGCTGCTTGAACCCTGCACACAGTCAGCACGATCAACACTGGTGTTGGTCATAAAGCCTGGTCAGCAGCAGGTTTACAGTAGGTAATATGCAACTATAACATCCCATTGGTGGTATATAGAGCATACTGTAATCAGAATGAACAGGAGACAAGACCAGGGACCCGCTGAGCACACACTACCTGGGACTTACGGCTGTTTTATACATCTGCGTAGTGCACGTAAAAATGGGTCTGCGTAGGGGTTGTGCGGAATGTGCACAAGTGTGCAACGAGGTTGCACACCACGTCCGTGGTGATGTTGCGTACCGCCCCAAAAATGTAAAAGTGCGTAGTTAGCAACCAGTGCCTGCATACGCCGCACAGTTGATGATTGGTTGACTGCTGATATGAGGTCACTTTGGCAGGTGGCTCTGGCTGAACAGGTTATAAGGGTTGGTTCACAAAACCGATCGTCATAAAACCGCCAACGTCAAATATTCGGCGTGAATGTCTTTGTTGCTACAATGTACACCTAGCTGAGCACTTTTGTGGTCATTGGCGCATTATGTAGTAGGTTTGGAAATATGAATGTAAGGTAGTTATGAATTACATTGTATATTCTGTCTTACATTATTCTGGCTAACTGGATACGTAATACAGCCAATGTTACTTTGCTTTTAAGGCACAAGCTAATTGGTTTCTACAGAACTATGAAGCTCAGTAACTGAATCTATTTACGCCGCCTGTGCAACCTGTGCAACATGCCGCACAAGTATAAATGATCTGCCCGTTCGCGGGTGCTGCACACAGCACAAACTACACAAACAATGCAGACTATAAAACAGTCTTTAGGCAGTTAAGGCATCTTGTTTTGTATCCAGGGCATTCTTTAAGTCTTGTTCTAGTCTCCAACTAATGGTACACCATAATCAAACAAATGTTTTTGCTGTTGAGTCAATTCTTCCCACATGAAGCATGTGTTTGTGAGCGTGTGTGTGTGTGTGTGTGTGTGTGTGTGTATGTGTAGGTGTGTGTGTGTCTGTGTTTGTGTGTGTGTGTCTGTGTATGTGTGTGTGTCTGTGTGTGTGTGTATGTGTGTCTGTGTGTGTGTGGGTGTGTGTGTCTGTGTGTTTGTGTAAGAGAGAGAGAGAGAGAGAGAGAGAGAGAGAGAGAGAGAGAGAGAGAGGTACATGCAGTAACCCAGTGTATCTCCATGTATGCATGTATGGTGTGCACAGACACTGGAGACAGCAGTAGATGGTGACGAGTTGGTCTTCCTGTACCAGCTGAGAGAAGGCGTGTGCCAGTCCAGCTTTGCTGCTAACATCGCTACTCTGGCCGGCCTGCCCCAGGCTGTGGTGCACAGAGGGGTGGAGGTATACACAGCACACACTGCAGCCCCACTACAATGGAACCCATCTACTTAATACTGTGTTCAACCTGGGCTCTTTAATTCAATAGAGCAATAGGACATAGAAGTACAAAAACCATGTTTCCTTTCATACTGAGAGAACAAAGAAATATGATGTCATTGTAGGTACAGTGTGATCAAACTAATGGGCGTGCCTGTGTGTTTAGGTATCAGAGCTGTACAGAGCAGGCAAAGCCATTAAGCGCATTGACCAGCCCTCTACGGAGGAGCACACAGGCAGGTAAACGAGAGGAGAGCGGGTGTTAGATGGCTGTGGCCGCACAGTGTGGGCATATGCATCGCTGCCTCTTGTCAGTGCAGTATTAATGTTCTGTGGTGTTGAATCAGTAAGTGCAGCACTGTCCGTCTCCAGGTGTTTGAAGGTAGTAGAGAAGTTCCTCAGCCTGGACCTGGATGACCCCTCTGTGGACCTGCAGCTCTACATGAAGAAGGAGCTACTGCCCTCTGTAGGAGAGTTACTGTAGTGCTATTCCCTGAGCACACTGTATTCACTCCATGTGGTCGGTGGTTCCAAGCCCGCGGACGCCCACTCGATGGTGCTGTGCTTGTGTTGCTGGCTGGTTGTGAGGCAGGGCTTTGTGCTACTAAGTGCACATGATGAATTTAAATCACGAGTGGTCATCTGATCTCAAACTCCCACTATCCAGTACTGAATACAAGATTGTCCTTCAAAATATTAACACATATGACTGATCAGTTAGTTGGTCAAACCATAGGTTTATTGATGCAAAGAAATTGCATGAAACACATTAAACCGGTTGGTTGGTTTGTTCTTCCAATGTACGGCTAATATTGTACAACTTTTGAATTTTTCCGTTTTTTACAATTTTGTTATATTGTTGTTATGATGTCTAAGTCCCATCAAAATGTGTGTTTAGGAACTTAGGAATTTAGCTTTTAATTTGGTTGATTTTGTTCATTTTCATTTAATACACAGGTGGGATGTGTTACAGGCTGTTCAAACTAAAATGTGAGACCTGACAACCCCTGGCCTTCAGCTGCAGAATGCTATGCAGCTAGCCTGTGCTCGGTGGGAGAAAGCACATTTGATTTGGCCTGTCTGTGTTATTATTACACCCATTAACAGAGCAATGGTGGTTGGCTAATTTGCATCTTTGCCATTGTGATCCATTAAAACTATCCCAATTGGATTTATTGGGTTATTTTGGACATTAAAATGAGATTTAAACACTGCAACACAATATTGTTATTGTTGTTTATTTCATAGACTGATCCCATTGAGTTCATTTATAGCAAAGTATAAATTAACAGAAAACATAGCATAAAACCACATAATTCAGTCTCCAGTAAAAAAAAAATAAAAATCACAAATTTCTTTATAACTTAACATTAAATAGAACTGATTGGAATTTTATATTAGACTACCTGAGATGAAAGGGTATGTGTGGGAAAGAAGCAAGCCTTCATTCTTTTTCATGTGTGGAATTCAGGCAGCGCCCCCAAGTGGAACTGCACAGACTGAACAGGCTGGCATGGCCAGGGACACAGTACCAGGTTTTCATCAGAGCTTGCTCTAGGTGGTGTAGATTACTGCTTCAGGAGGTATGAGGGGAAGAGGAAAGGCAGTCACTGGCTCAGTGAGGTTGACCAGAGTCCCTAGCACCTCACGCCGTACCACAGGGAGAACAGCAGGGCGGCGCTGGCGGTCAGGGACAGCTGCAGCGTGCTGGCCCCCCCGGCTGGCGTGCACCGGTCAGTGTTGCAGCAGTAGTACGTGGTGTTATAGGCGGTGCCCAGAATGAAGCCGGTCGTGGTCTTGTTGCAGGAAGGTGTGTCCAGGCAGCCCAGGGTTTTGAAGCCGATGAAGTCGCTGGCGCCGTTAAACACTGGAGGAGGACAGATGAGAGGTCATGTTCAATCCTGCTCTGTTTCGAGTATCTTCGCTGAAGCTCAATTTAGGGGGACTAGACACTGGAAATGTTTATGCAGTACGTTATAGGGAACCGGGACCTTGTGATTGTGCTTGGTGCTGTGCAGTAAGATGATGGAGGGCTAAGAACCAAGTATTGTCACAGGGCGGTAATGAACAGAAGTTAGATTAACTCACGTGCTTTTCCCACGTAGCAGTTGGGCTGGGCGGCTGAGCATGTTATATTGGAGGGGAGCAGGCATTTCCCCAGGAGCGATGCTTTGCAGGTTTTGCAGGTCAAGGACTCCGCTTAAAGGAAAATGTCAAAGGGATCAGTATAGTTGTACAGTAAAACTGAGTATATATAATCCAACTTGACTCCACAGTGAATTAACACACATATATAAAGGAGGTTACAGGTATTTTTATGGCAGATGGTATTGACACATTGTGGTCATTTCCATTTTCAATTCAGTTGAATGAATTAAAATTAAATTCCTGAAGTGGAAAATTCAAAGCAATATAGGCATTCTCAGTTCATGAATGTCATTCATTTTTTGAATTGAAAATGGAAGGGTCTACCTGCTGAAAACATTTTTGACCAGTTGTCTGACTAGTCACAGAAGTAGATTGTGGCCAAAGGGGAGAAACCATTTACAATCCTCTAAAATGTAGGTTTACAGAATCGTAATACATTTGCTTCACAGAAACCATACTTAAATAAATGTGTAAATATGGTAAAGCAATTTCAAGTCATGCTTTAGCATAGAACAAGTTAAATTATGAAAGGGTTGAACATGGAGGGGGAAAAAAAACTGGTTTTATGACATTATATAACATTGCTTCAGGTCATGTGAGCCATGCTAAATTGTTTTTTACATCAGCTTCTTTTTAACTATGCAGTCCCACACACCCTCTCAGGTATGCATGGGTGTCAGCTTGTGCTTTCAAATAAAAAATAAAAAACACACCCTTTCACACCCAGGGTGCTCCGCACACAAATATGCATTACATACTGTACAGTACAGTCATATCGCTTAGAAACCAGTTTAAAACAATGTTAAAAGATGACATTTAAATATTTCCAGCAAATCATAATTATCACATATATTTGCTGTAATTAGTCATTCAAAGGGGGTTCCATGAAACAAATCTATTTGTTTTCACTTGGTGTGTATAATGTACCTATACACATGCTCAGATTGTCTTGGACAGATATGTCAGCAGCAATAGAACTTCTTTTCTTCATTCTTCATTGTAGAATAATATCTACAATGGTATTTTCAGGTCATGTCACTAATACATTAAAAATACATTTGTGTACTTTAAAAGTCAATGACGGAAATGGTTACAGGAAACCATAACGTACGTCAAAAGCAGGAAGTACAATTTTTAGGAAAAATCAAAAACAGGAAAATTGATGACAGATTATGCGTACCTATTAAATTACCCATCTACATGAAACAATCTGAAGGAATAACCCAATGCTATTCCTTTTTATTTTATGTTCAAAAATTTTTTTATAGCACATCCAGTTTTCTCATTTCAAAATCCACTTATACTACCATTAAACTGCAAATATCACTTCTGTTATTGCAAAATTACTTTTACAATGGTTGAACTGCCTTTTAGTCGACTTACCGACAACGAAGAGCACAGCTGCGGCAAGGAAGCAACACAGCACTTTGTTCATGATTAGTCTTCACAAGTCTTGATGTGGGTGAAAAAACCTGAAGACAAATCCTTAACTGGAGAGAGCGACAATGTAATGAGAAGGTTCAGCTGGTCTGCCTTTTAAACCTGTTGCAAGGGTGGGGCAATAGGATGGGACAGCTTTCAAGAGGAAGATCATTCAAGGGCACTTTATCCTTTCTGTGATAAAGAACTTGTTCTGAGGCATGCTTAAAAAAAGAACTTGATCAAGATCTTGCCATGAAAATGTGTTCCTCATAGCCAGGATTTAAGACAACACATTGTACCCAATGCCATTTTAAACTCAATTTGTCAAATACAAATACAAAGTTTTTAATCATTTTTAATTAGCATTTCAAGTTCAGTGAAGCATTTTCCCCACATAAGTGATATCTTTTCAGAGTAAAATATACATTAACAAATATGGTTCTTAACATACAGCTCAAAGCCACAGTACCACATGGTGCTGTTAAGGTGAACAATTTAATTGTCTAAGATTCTGTTTCGTAGGTGACTTAGGTGCATTAACTGTCTTAACGACTACTTGTATTTTTTCCATAGATTGCGTTGTTGCCGTTCTCGTTGTTAGTGTTAATCAGTTTAACCATCAGGGTCCAAGCTGAACTATGCGGTTGTTCCCTGCACTTGGACCGGTACTTCTCTCTAGGGGTTTCATCATACTTGTTCCTGGTTATGGTTATACACTTTGTTGTACGTCGCTCTGGATAAGAGCGTCTGCCAAATGCATGTAATGTAATGTAATGTAATTACACAAGGGACAGCCTAGTGATTTAATTCCCAAATTATAGAGACCCTCAGAAAAATGACAATTGTTGCATAAACTCCAAATCCAGCAGAAGATCCATTTTGACCGAAACAAAGTCCAGACAAAATATTTTATTTGCCCAAATATTGCCCCATTTCAGTTTAAAGGTGACTGCTTAAATAATTCCCAATTACAGAAAAAATATGGAAGTTGATTTTAATTGTGTAAATAACCATTTTTGCCAGTGTTGCCAGAGTAAAGGAGACCCCCCTTCAACTTCATACACAAAACCATCAATTGCCTTAATTGGGTTTGATGGATGAAGTCCAGCAAATTGATCACCACATGAGTTTCTCCTTTAAAAACGAGTGGGCAAACTTTAATATGACCAGCCTGTGACATGCTGGGATTGGGTAGTTTGTTAGTATCGTTCCTTTGAATACGGTTGTTATATCAAGTATATGATTTCATGATTCCAATAGGCTGTGTCACTCAGGGCACGAAGATCTCTGACACCAAATTCTTTCACTTTGCTGAACAAAAGGTGTTTGTGTTCCACAGCAAACACACCCAGCCAAACGTCAGTTATTAGGCAGTCAGCCACCCACAAACAAGCTTGCCTGGTAATGTCAGTGACACACCTGGTTTGGGTACATGCATGACATCAGAAGCAGAAACATCACCCCTGGGAACCAGATGCGAGCCACATGACCTCAGAAGGAAATTGAACACCAAAGGCGTGCATTTCATTT
Source organism: Anguilla anguilla (assembly GCF_013347855.1). Classification (NCBI taxonomy): domain Eukaryota; kingdom Metazoa; phylum Chordata; class Actinopteri; order Anguilliformes; family Anguillidae; genus Anguilla; species Anguilla anguilla. The sequence continues at coordinate 65,859,189 of NC_049201.1, forward strand.
TCAATTAAATTCTATAATGACATCAAGATCCAGTGTTGCCCCCAAAACATTGGCTGCTACTGCTTTAAGTTGTTTCACTGAAATGTATGACTTACATTCTGATGGCCAAACAGTGTTGGATATCCCTGGATGCATTCAGCTCTCTGAAATGAAAAACATGTAGGAGATAGTTTCTAAGATTTATTTTCAGATTTAATTACATTTTTAGAATACACTGGGCAGAAGAAGGCTAAACAGGATATACGGAGTCAAAACATATTTGCTGATAGGCAATTAACACACTAGTGCCACTTTACAATGCTCATCATTTATAAACAACGTTAAGCATACATTTTCTATTACATCTCTATTGCAAATATAATTGTTTCACACTAAAAAGCGTTCTAATAATTGCTAATATCTCCACTTTCTCCAACCTCCAGGGGTCTTGCTTTTCGCTCCATGCAGTAGGCAGATTGTAATGTGAAGCTACAGTACACACCCAAGCAAACAAATTTATAAATTTACGCAGACTAGTTCTAACAAGTTTACAGAACTTCCATTCATTGTTGCATGCACATCCATCTGCTTCTGTGATTAGTCCATATTTATAGATTTATAAGCCAGACTTCAAGACTAGCTTCGATTTCCTCTATTACAACCCCAATCCATGTGAACCCTGTCCTGGCAGTGGTGTCAAGAGTGGTACCATGAAGGACAATTTATAACATTACTAACAGTGCACACATTAGAGCTGCAGTGTATAGCAAACCCTAATACATTACACATATCCCGCTGCAAAGTAAAACTAAATTTTCAACGTACAAAAATGCCAAGTTACTCAAAATTATTGATATCAAAATGACGCCTAGTTACGGTACTACAAACAATATAGGCTATCTTGCCTCATCAAAATTACATAAGATGTATTTCAAAGCAATGCTACCCAATATTTCCTCAATTCTTTCAAGTCACTTGGCCCTGTGTGTATAAGCATGCACTACAGGGACAGGCCAAACATATGTGTGGATGGCTCTCTCACAGTCAAGATTGATTGAATAGGCGTGTATATGTCCAATTTGTATTGGTATGTATGTATTTCGCTGCCCAGCCTTTCTGTTGCGTGAATGATAGTATGTTTCTTGGTATAAGTGTGTGTTCCTAAATGTGAATGTAACATGCTGCGAGGGAAATGTCCCCATGGGGATGAAGAATTTCTCTATGTATGTATGTACAATATGTATTTTACATGCAGTATTTATTGTACGTAGCAAATATACAATAACTTGTACATGTACTCAAATTCAGTTCAGAAGCAAGTGTAAACATGTTTTCTGGAGAAATATGCTTCCTGTAGTTACTCAGCAGCAGTTTTGTACATGAATTTCAATGTGTTCCATGAGGTAATTTGAAATATTTGACTCTTTGATCTGACACAAAGTTTGCATGACATTGTAAAATGGTAAGATTACAAAACACAGGGCCAAGTGACTTGAAAGAATTGAGGAAATATTGGGTAGCATTGCTTTGAAATACATCTTATGTAATTTCGGTGAGGCAAGATAGCCTATATTGTTTGTAGTACCGTAACTTGGCGTCATTTTGATATCAATACTTTTGAGTAACTTGGCATTTTTGTACGTTGAAAACGTGTTTTTTATGAGATATCATTTCTTTTTGCAAAGCGTTTTATTATGAGAGTGAGAAATGCGAAGTGACCCTGTAAGAAACGGTTGTGGATTATGGCTATCCTTGTATGAATTTGTACAGTCTGATGAGCGTGTACTGTTTAGCAGTTTCGGTTTGCTATATATGTAAAACAGTGGCTGTGACAAAGGGTGCGGTGGCGTAAGTGTAAATGCAACAGAAACGCAGGTGTAATATAGCCAGTGTATATACTCGCAGATTTGACGGCCATCCAACGAGCCTCTAATGAGATAAGAATCAGCAAGCCCGTAGAATTAGAGCTGCCTAGGTCGCAACTTGTGTACCCTGCTGTCCTGCTCCATTATCTGTTATTTCGTGGAAATGCACTTTTAGTGTTTGTAAGGTTTATAAGGCATTTTGATAGGCTTATCTGCAGGTGGGAATCCTGTTCGCTGTTTTGCTAAGCTAGAACCGGATAGTGGAGAATAGGAGCAGACGCATATGTCCCAGCAGGCTTTGCATATGAGAAAATAACAACAGTGTGAGAGAAATTAGGATGAAATGATGAAATTGCATAGTTGAAACAATATGTTTTTAGCAGAATGGGCATGTAGGTGAAGGTTGACATGATCACAGACTATAGTGCGGAGTAAATAAAGTGACCAGGAGGGAGCTTAGTTTCCTTATCGAATGGTATATATAACAGCCGCTATAAAATATTAACTGTTAAAGTGGAGGGTTAAGTAACGTGTGAAATCTATTGCACTGATGTGCTTTTCTCATGTTCAGTACTAGTAGTTATACTTATGAGTGAGTCATGATTTTAAATGTAATGTTTTAATGGGGAGTTGCAGAACGTACATACGTAGTAATTGTTTGTATGTGGCTAGATAAAGGACAGGGCGAGGTAACATGAATGTAGAAACGTGGCGTTTGCTGATAAGAAGGTTTCGTACGGTAGCCAAGTGAAGAAATATAGTTAGTAGAAATGGCACAGTGGTGAACTGGTGTAACTTTTTAATAAAGGGAATATATTTGCCGTCATGAAATGCATATGGGTGGCCGTGAGTGAGTTTTAGTAAAGCAAATATAAAAGGGTAAGAAAACATTAGTGTAAAAGAGGGAATTATCTGCCTGAGGGCGAGGCGGATTCAATTCTTCAACTGGAGGTTTACCAGTCTGTGACTTTGTTAGTGCAGCACCATGACATAGCTATGCAATGCGTCAAATATCATTAGCAAACCTCTGTGGTTTTAAAGAAGAACACAGGCCAGTAAGCACAGAACAGCTCCCGTTGAATCCATATGGCTCTGCAATATTGTAGCCGGTTAATAACTGAACGTGCAGACGGTACGTCATAATGCAGTGTATACGTTCGGTGAACGGTGGGTAGATATGGTGCAAAAGCAATAATTGAGAAGTAGTAGACAATTATTAGTGAGGGTAAAAGCAGGTTAAAGAAACATGTCCCTAGCTGGGCTTGAACCTGCAACCTCATGTTCCCAAGACTGTAACCTTACCCACTAGGCCACAGGCAGATTAGCTGTTTAAACTGGAAATGTTTCAGAGTAAGAAGGTATGGGTATTTTGCATGTGTATGCAAGTATCCAAGGCGCAACTTGGCGGGATGACATACCTGCCATCCCAATACCCAACTTCCAGTAATGATTCTGAAATTCTGATATTGTATGAACTCAGTGAAGTTCATATTGAGGTGTCTGAACATACTTGAGCTTGTTAAATACATGTCAATTGATGCACTATAGCTTAGCCAAAGAACATGTGGTAAATTAACTGCAGATTGTAATCAGCTGATTACATGGTGAAATGCAGACTGCGCAAAAAGGTCACTGAACAAAATGGCCAAGAATTCCAATTTTTTTAAATTCAAGAGACAGGTCTAGACTGAGACATTTAATGGCCTATTTTTCAGAAGCACAAATGCTCCAGCACCCAAGGGACCTCTATCATGGACCCCAATAGCCCTTTCCATTGCACAAAACAGTTCAAGAACCATCGGTACCTGGAACTAGCCAGAACATCGATAGTTCCTGCAATGCTTTCCACTTCCAAAGTTCAAGAACCATGACTTTGGGAGGAAGTAGCAGAAGAGAGTACTTGTTTTACATAGTATAACCTTCCCTTAAACAGTATTTTGAGAAATTCAACTAAACACTTTGTATATTAAAGTTACTACTTCTGAACATGAGGGGTGAAATAAAAGGCCCAGCAAGCCTGTGGCATGGAGAAGTACTGCTGACACTAATTTAAATTTGTGCTTTAAATTGTCAATTATCATTTCAGACACTTGTTCGCCAACAAGAATACGATGACCATGATAATTAGCTTTCGAAAAGGGATGACATGGCAGGCAAATGACATTTGTCGTTAGCCCTGCAAGTGTCATTAACCCTGCCATGCATTAATGACACTGGTAAGTGTTAAAAGAAACAGTGGCAGGCACGGCAGGTCAGCTCCCTTTTAAGCCAGCACTTAAATTTCCTTATTGAATCAGTGTCAGAAGGCCAAACAGACACTTTGCCTCACAGAAATTCAGCTCACTCAGTTCTGGGACAACCCTTGTAAAAGATGGCCACCCTCGTGAATGTGTAAAAAGCTTTAGCCTGAAGACAGTGATTAGGAGGTGAATTGGGACTGGGCCTTCAATAGAACATCTTCAAGCCTCCAAGGTAGCTAGCCATGATAGTGTTCCTTACAGTCTGGATTTCAGACATTGTACCCCCATGCCATTTCAAAATTTCCTGTTCAGCAAAATAAACCATCCATAATACAAATTCAAAGTTTAATCATTTTTTTAATAAGCATAGAGTACGATTAAGCATTTTCCCCCCAGATAAAATTCAAACTAAAACAAACAAATACAAATCAATACCAAATGAAGCTGTTAATCTTGGACAATTAAATGGTACAGCTTAAACAAGGGAAAGCCTAGTGATGCAAATTAGAGACCCTTGGAAAAACTGACCAGTTCATAAAAACCCAAATCAGAAGATTTGACTTAAGTCCTGACAAATTTTAATTTACCCTAACATTGTCCTGTTTGAGGTTAGGGTAATGGAAGTCTTAAGTCAATGACAGGGAAAACATTGAAGTTGATTTTAAGATTGCATCAACTCTTTGCCTCAGCACATTTTATAAGCAGAGTAGAAAATAGTCAGAATCCACAGGAACTGGATGAACAGTGCATCTGACTGCAGTTAAAGACCAACTGATCAGTCATTTGGGAGCGGTCCTGAAGAGGTCAGCTCAGAAGAATGCTGGAACCACCAGCATGGAGGCCAGTGTTGCCAGAGTGAGGGAGACTGGGGATAGCCACCGGAGGCCAGGGGCATGGTTACAGAGATCTGTTGCACAGCACGTGTTGTTCATGGTGTAGATGGTCCTGTTTGCAAAGAACTCCACTGTGGACACCTGGTCACACTCATCTTGTTTAAGACAGCCTTTCTTCATGATGTCAATAACATGTGCTGAAAGACAGTAAGTAATGGGAGGTAGTTAACAATTGTGCAACATTTTGCTGTGTACAAGTTCATACTAAAGGGGAAATGGCATATTTACCAGCTTGTCCAACCCCACGGAAACACTTCTCTCCTGGGCTGCATGTGGTCCTCGAGGTGAAACACAATTGCCAGAATCCAATGTCACACTTGTAACACTCCAGTGAATGGCCTAGGATAAAGTCAGTACCATGCAGTGACTGCCCACGAGGGAACGTGTACCATCATCATGCACCACATGGCATACCCATGCACACACAACATCCCTTGCCTCAATTTACCCATTACTACAACACCTATCCATATCAACCCTGTCCTGGCAGAGGTTTCAAGAATAGTACCCTGAAGGACAATTTATAGTCTCACTAACAGTGCACATTAAAGTTGCAGTGCACAGTGATCCAATGGAGGGCTGCACAACCCAGTTCCAGGAGATTTACCATCAAGTAGGTTCTCACACCAACCAAAACACCTTGTTCAACAGCTTGAGCTTATGGAGTTACAAATTGGTAGAACTGGGTGTGCCAAATTAGTTTAAATTAAAACCTACAGACTGACCCTCATATCACACCCCAGGCCTAGACACAGAATAGGTACTGAATGAAGAAAAGGTTTTCCCTTCCCCAGCACTCACCTAAAGACCTAAACAAAGGCTAGATTCCAGGTGTTGCGAGCCAGATTGCAGGCATTTCGCTCCTACCATGCACTACAGCAACTTGATTTTGCCCATTTACCTCATTGGTTCAGGAAGTAGCCATTACTGTAATCAGGTGGTGTAGTGAATGGTTAGAACTAAGTTGAGGACACTGCAGCCCACAGGACCTTAAGTAGCCCTGACCTCAACCATTGATGCAATCACAACACTCATCCGTTAATCGGCCATCTCAGCTGTAAATATGAAGTTGTAAAATACGCGTCAAACAATACTTTATCAAAGCTAAACTAGTTAGGTTTGCATTACAACCAATGAACACAATCCATAGTAAATTTCAGTTTAAATAAACTAAGGACATACTTTACCGTACGATAATTTTCAAAAATACAGAAACGGTAACCTACCAAGTACAAAGATCAACGCGACTGTAAACACGCAGACAATGACCCTGTTCATATTCGCAGAACTTCAGTGCGCTGCAACAAATTTAAGGATCGCTGTCTCAAACACTCCCAAATTGCATAAACAGCTGAGTTTAATCCTTATTTTATAAGGCTACACCCAATTGCACGCGGCTGTGGCCACGTCACACTAATTAGGAGAAAATTAGGACACGAAATAGGAATAGCATGTTTGGAAAGATGTATTGACAAGCATCGTCAGTTGATGTCATGACACTAAGAGGTCTAATTCCTTGCAAAACCCACCATAAAGTGAGAAGTACTGTTGCTGAATGTGAGTCCTATTAACTGCCTGCTGTCTAGATGCGGACATCCAACAAAGCGGAGCTCAGGTAACTGATTGAACTGTTAAAGAGATAGTTCTCTCTAATGGCTTTGATAATCATTACAGTAAACGGTTTTCGTTCGGCCCGACAGGACCAAAACTGATATATTAAAATTCACAATCCGTTTGATTGGTCATCTTGCTGGAATTGACAACTGTGGACTCTGGTCTCAGATTCAAACTGAACGCATAAAAAATGAAATAAATAAATAAATAAATAAATAAATAAAATAAAAAATAAATAAAAAAATAATAATAATAACAATAATAACAATAATAATAATAATAATAATAAAACCTATTGGTCAAACACTAAAGTTATGTTGTATAACACAACATATAAAAGTAAACATTTTATGGAAAATAAGATTCCAATTTCCTCAACATATGGCTATCAGCTACCTATACTTTGGGACTCGATTACATTTGCCAATAATACTCCTCAGAATTCAGGCAGAATTTATATTTTAAAAAAAGAATTATCCATAGAACATACATAATTATTTGCCGGTACTGTATATTCAGTTATCTATGGGTGAATGGGAGAAAATAAACATGGAATAAAACGGAATACGAAACATTAAAACAAATCAATGCCTGGATAATTCATTCCTATTTAAAAATTGTACATTTGTACAGGGTGTAGTTATGCAGTATATACAGATGGGTGACAAAGGAGTGGAGAAATGGTAAAGGCCTAAATGTTTGACCCCTACAGTGAGGGGGTCCGGTGGCTCTTATGGTGTGGGGGGCTTTTTCCTGGAATTGTTTGGGTCCACCTGTCTCCTTAGAGGAAAGGGTTACTGCAAGCCGATGCAAAGTTATTTTGAGTGATCACCCTTATGATATGATGAACATTTCTACCCTGATGGGAGTGGTCTCTTCCAGGATGACAATGTCCCCATCCACAGGGCACAAGAGGTCACTGAATGCTTTGAGTATGGAAAATTATGTGAATCATATGCTATGGCCATTGCAGTCACCAGATCTCAACCCAATTGAACTCCTATTGGAGATTTTCGACCGACATGTTGGACAGCGCTCTCCACCACCATCATAAAAACCCCAAATGAGCAAATATCTTTCGGAAGAACGGTGCTCCGTCCCTCCAGCAGAGTTCAAGAGACTAGTAGAATCTATGACGAGGCATGTTGAAGCTACTCTGGCAGCTCGTGGTGGCCCAACACCTTACTAAGACACTTCATGTTGGTTTTTCCTTTGTCACCCATCTGTATGTTTGCTTGTAAGCAAGGTCACCTCTTCCCATCAACAAGGCTGCTCTGAACTTCTCGCTTATCACTACCCACTACAGCTTCCACAGCGTGTTAATGCACACACGCTACACACACAAGCCACACACCAGAAATACAGATTGATAGACGAGGCAAGAAAGCTTAGATGATACAAATACAGACCAATGTACACACAAATAGTAAATTGGGGAAGCCAACTAAAACTAAGAAATGAAAAACTTTATTGTGAATTCAGAATCCTGGTTTCAGTTACACTGGGAAAAAATTATAATGACCAATTTAGCATAGTGCTAACAAAATGAAGCCTTACATAGCAGTCCATTCTCAAAAAATTTAAACGAGACAGAATTACAGGTTGTCAATGAACTATGAACTTACACACTGCATTAAAATGAAAGATTACCCAATTTGATATCCTCTGATATACATTACATCAATAGCCCAACTAAAAAAAGCTGAACAGCAACTACACACACTTGAGTATGCAACAGTGTACAGGAACACGTTCCTGCTGTGGAGGCACAAACACAGTAGAGTGTAGTCGAAGTCACAATCTGCACACAGCTTTTATTAAAACAGGGCCATAATTCAGTGACATTTCCACAATTCTCCATAGGCAGTAGAGCAGATTTTCATCCAAAAGATTTTAATTCCCATGCCCAGTACTTAAATGAACCAAAACTGTGCTTTTGTTTGGAAATATGTTTGAACTTTTTTCGTGATATTTCCACTTACCTTTTAAATAAACATAAAACGTGTGCTAGCCTACCTTCTCTCCATCAAAAACCACAGCTATTCCCTCATCAACAAATAATACTTCAAAGCTCACAGGGGGAAATTGCTTGGTTCAATTAAGGGTGCAGTCAAGAGATTGAAGGCACCATTTTAAAGAAAAGAGTAATAAACCAACTAATGAAGTACGGTGCATAACAGGCTTCATTCCCTACACCATGCTGTTTCTGTGTCATTTCCATACACGCAGACGATTCTACTTGATAAAGAGAGAGAGGAATTGCTTGGTGACTGTATCTGTGTGCATTAATTTCTGTACATGACTTTCTTAGTCTACATAATCTAATACATATAGTCTGCTCTCCTCCATTTAAGTAGGTATCAATATATAGCTCAGTACACGTCCCACACCTGCCCCACCCCTGCCCCCGAAATCCAACCCAATCCCATCCCTTCTGGAGGTCTTAGCGAATTGCCTTGACGGGGCTCTTGAAGCTGGAGGCTGCCTGCAGCTGAAGCTGATATGCCATGGGGTGGATCTTGAAACCATAGAGCCTATATGGAGGAGAGAGAAGAGAATAAAAAATAAAGCACATTTGAGGAGCTAACATTAGCACACTGCTTCAGCGCATGGACACTGACTGAACAATACAATAAAATGACACTGAAATCAATAAACAAGGGAACAATACCAGCAATACTGTAAAATATCTAGACCATACACTATGGCATATTAGCAGATCTGCTGTAGAGCAATGTGCAGACATAGAAGCTAGCAATGACTACACACTGGAAAGTAAATGATGACTAACTTTGTTTGTTTGTTGGGGAAAAACAAAGAAAAAAACTATTCTTAGTAACAGGTAATCATTCAAACAACCCAGTAAAAGATTGATTCCATATGCATTTTCACTACATTAACTACAATTTAACACCAATTTCTAAATAGTAAATAAATAGGAAGTGTAAGTACTGTACCAAGGTACACAGTAGCATATTATGATACTGTTCGGAATGTTAAAAAGTCTTCTTTCCGATTGGATACATACTGAAGATTTTTATCAACTGTACTTCAGAACTCTACCACTTGATTCTAGCTACCTAGTTAGCTCCCAAGGAGGGCAGGTTCCTGTGAGCTCCTGTGAACACCATTCATAGTGTCAGAATGGCCCTTCATCATGACCCATGGACACAAAAGAAAAATAGCCATTCAGATGGCATCCTCACTCTTACAGATTAAAATGGCATATTTATGCAGACATTCAAAGTAACTCCATAGAACATCACTTTCATATCATTATAAGGGCAAATTATCAGCAAAATCATTTTACAGCTACATACACGATAGCCATTTAATTGTAAATCATCATGACATAAAACATAATAAATATGAATGAAGAGAACAGGCCTTTCAGCCGATCCTGGCAGCTCATTTATGCCTATAGACTACATTGCCCCTAGTACAGTTTCAATAATGGTCTTGAACACTCCCAAGAAGCTCTACTTCGACTATTGGCACTGAAACTATTCTATTCACAATCAACCCTACGTACCTGGGCACAAACTGGTTAGCAGGCCGTTTGGGCCGATACTCGGGGTGCACCATGAAAAGCATGTGAGGGAAGCCAGTTCCAAAGTAGGCCCCGTCAGTGTGGTGATGTCGGGAGGACTTGGGTGTGTAGACATCCATGCACTTTGGGCAATACAGCTTCACCATGGCTTCTCCTGGGATGTCCGACAACCCTGAAAGAGAGGAGTTAATTCACAACAAACCGACTGCGTGACTAGTGGTCAGTCTACTCGTTAGCCTACAAACTTTATCTTTCAATATTAGTTTAAGCATTCAAATGTTCTTCAGAAAGCACTGGTCTGAAACAGGCATAAAGCATTGTGCAAAAATCTTGGGTTGGGTATCGAGAGCCGGTTCCAAATTTCCAAGAACCGCAAGTTCATTAAGAAAATTTTGTTTTGAATCCGCTTATCAAATCCTGAAAATGTATTTTTAATCGCATTTGTTATGAGTTAAATTTAAATAATTTAACTCAACTGCCAGGACCTGTTGCGCTTACGTATAAATTGCTGGTAAGGTACGTATCAGTACGTATGTAGCGACACGCCTATAGAGCATTGTTGCAAGATTGTCAAATCATGTTATTGTGTGTGCAGACGGCTTTGGGCGGTTTGTCATAATTTGGGCTATTTTTGGTTACATTGGGCGGGTTTTTTTAATCTTCCTGTGTCAGATAATCATTTACATTCATTGGTACAGTTTGTTCCTCCTCTGCCAATTCCTCAGTTGATATCATAGACATGCATATTTAACCTAAGCTTCTGAGGTCCTGGAAGTAAGCCTGTACTGTACGTGTTGAGGGAAAAACATTGGAGCTCCCATTAAAGTGAATGGGGAATCGCCAGCATTAGGTTATTCATTGTATTGGTATTTTGAAACATGACAGTTTAATCAATAAGATTAATCAATTCAACATTCTGTTAACCTCTCATGTTTGTTTAGATTTGAAGTAACAATTATATATTGTTTCCAAGCAAATAAAAACTTACTGCCCAGATAAATAGCTTTAAACATAATTTTCTCAAGTGGACTAAGACTTTAGCACAGTATGCATGAATATACAAATCTAGTATCTACACAGCAAATGTTAAAATTTAAAAAAGGTTCACTGCAGTTGTTCCTACAGCTGGTTCACAAAACATTAAGTGGCTTATGAGCTTATGAGGATGCATTATGTTCCAAGTCTACAGTTAAACTGGTGAAGGACACTGCAGGAAAATATCTAAATTAGATGCTGGACAATCTTAATGGCAAGCGCCTAGTCACAGAGCACTGATTTTGATCTCGGGGTTACAAATTTAAAAAAAATGTATTTTTAGTATCGACATTGATCAGTACATTAACCAGTAGCTGTATTAACCAGCAGACTCAGACTATTTGTAATGTCAGGAAATTCTCGTTACACCCACACTTAATCAACATCAGTCTTATCAGAGTAAAATAGCTCAAGCTCACATTTTAAAGAGGGTGGAGCAGACGGGGTCAGTGACAGACAAAAACACACTATGTCAATGTCTTCAGTGTAACAGAGCAAAAAGTCCTATACGGGTGGTGCAGACAGGGGCTCAGGCCCACTGACAGACAAACTGAATATGAAACTCACCAATGGGGAGCATAGGTTGGTTCTCACAGTAAACTCGGGGACAGTACCCAAAGTCTCCCTGCTGGTACTTCTCCAACTGAGTGTGCAAAACAGAGGGTTGCTTTAATTCAGTAGGCATGTGCAGATGGACCACAGAGTACAATCAAATTCATTCTACAAATAAAGAGGTATCAATATCAAAATCTGTTTTACTAAGGAACAGATACTTTTGTTTAGAGAAAAAGCACACTTGTATAAACTGATGGAAAAATCGGTGAGAGAATCCGAATACGAAAGGAGGGTGGTGACCTACCATCTGAGCAATGCCTCTGTTTGTGAGAATGTAGCGTGCGTGGATCAGGCCATAGAGCATCTCCGCTGCCTGCTCAATCAGGTCGCTCTGATTTGGGTTATCCTCAAGCTCCTCGTCTGAGGAGGGACAGAAAACAACAACGTACTCTTCAAAATGGAGTCTCCAATCAAGTGGTCATGCAACAAAATTTCAAACTTACATACACAAATTTCTAAACAGTACAAATTACAGCTCTGAGATCTTACTGCAAAATATATACTGCAGTGAAAATGATAGCCCTTGAAATTGATAGCTCTGCTTTGCCTGGAAATTGAGCAGCCAAGCATGTTCACATCCTACCCTTCTTGGCATAAGATAATATGCACGGGGGGATGTGTGATGGTCAGATAAAAGAAAGGGCTCAATGACAAAGCAATTGTGCAATACAGGGTACAAGCAGTATTATACCGACCAGGTTCTAGGTCCAGGATCATGTCCAGAGCCTGCCGATAATGGGGCACTTGCTCATTGAGTCCTGTCAGATTGAACTTGTCCTGGATGTAGTCCTCATCAACCTGAAAGTGAGAATGAACAAGGCTCAATTCAACATTAAAGGTACAGCAATCTTAAATTTAAAGAGCTCATAAACATAAAATACCCAAAGAACCCACAGATATCACTATTCGACTGGAATACCACGATCAAAGCACAAACAAGTTATTTTACGTCTAAAATAAAGGATCCTTAATTAAGAAAGTCAAAACAGTGACTGCTGCACTGAGTGGAAAGGACACAGGACAAGAGAATGTCTTTAAAAGTGCCTCCATCAACCCACACATAATATTCTGGCACAGACTTAGCAGTAGAGCATGAATAGTCATAAAGGCAACCAGGTTTTGGCAAAATTATTTTTTTTTAAATGGAGGACATGCAGCTGCTTACCAATTTATACATACAGACATGCTACTGAACTTTTAAGAACTGACTTACTCACAAATTGATTTTCATCCAAAAACTACACCTTGGAGTGGAAGGATTATAACTTACAGAAGAGTGACATAGTTTCAGATGAACCTATGCCATGTAATGGAATATAACTGTGTAAAGTCCATTTATATGTGTAATGTTGCATTCAGAAAATACGGAAAAAAGTGACATCGCAATGTTTTGCTGTGTGGGACTTAGACTTCATTGCATCAACAATTCAGTTAAACATTTACACAATACTACATGGAGAATACATTTATCAGGTATGAGGTGGTAGTAATACTAATACTACTACTACTACTACTACTACTACTAATAATAATAATTATAATAATAATAATACAGGTTTGTTATTGATACTAATTATTCCTCAACTGAAAAGAGAAAGTGGCGTTAAAACTTTCACACTATAATTGTGTGCAGGCCACATAAGAAACATATTAGGCATTAAAACTGCACTGCAAAAATTAGTAACATAAAATATAAGGTATCATACAAAGGTGAAGTGAAAAGGGCTTGCAGAGATCGACTTACTTCACAGAAGAACTCATTCCCCCTCAGTCCACAGAACCAGGAGATCCACGACACTTCCTCTGAGCTACTCATGTTGGTACTCTGCAAAGTAATCGCAAAGTGAACCCCTCATGCAGCAAACAAACGGTCAAGAAAATATGTTTTACTGCCGATATGCCACAGTGTTATCAGTGTCTCCTACTCAGAACTCCCAAAGAATCATGGATGCAAAGTATACAAGTGAAACAAAGACAAGAACATACATGCTGTACAGTTGATTTTGTATCCTGGGGATGGGACATTGCAAATATAGGGCCATCACAGACCGACATTAAGGTCCGACATCAAATTGTAATGGTCCTTGCCTTGTTTACGCGGACACAAGCACACACAAATCTAAATGGATAGTGCCGACTTAAAATGTACGGAATGACATAACACAAACCCTCTTACGTCAAAGTGGAATAGGCTCAACACCTGTACATACCGGTGTGCTTTCCCCTTAAATCTAGCTAAATTATAACATTAACCAACTATATCGGTGCCCCCAATTGCATTTAAATTGAAACTATGGATTATTTGATTTACAGAATTGCTTACAATAGGTGTAGCTATCTATATAGTCTAGCCAGCTAGTTTGGTTGCATGGCTAACGTTAGCTAAACATCTGAATTGTTCTAATGAAGCAATATGCATTTAGGTTTTCTACATGGTCTAACCTAAGATACTACAAGTAGCTACGTTAACGCTGTACGAGTAGTCGTTCGTAGCTCGCATGATTTTGTAATATTTTCCTGAAAGAAAACATGTACCTAGTGAGCTAACATAACTGGCTACATAGCTTGTAACTCGTCAACTTCGGCTACTTTTAATTAACCCTTAACTAATTGTCTAGTACGTTAATAATGTACGTTAACTTGCATATCAGTGTAGAGCTACAATATCAAATACCGTTGCCCCCTAAATATATATGGTAACGTTGTCTCTCTTATCGATCGTATTTGATAATCAGCTAACTAAAATTATATTGTGTGAAAGCTAGCTAGCTAGCTATGTTGTATGCGACTCGTTGTAACACGTTACACTTCAATACTCGCGCTAAAAGCACTGACAACACGCTAACCAGGAAGGTTTGTGACGCCCTGTCCGCTAATTAATTTGTCAAATAAAATAGCACAGCAAGCTGAGAGATAACGTGGATAAATAACAACCGGCATCAACGCCATCGGCTCATATTAAGCTAACGTTAGACTAGCTAGTTGGCCGGGTTTTCATTTCTAATTCATTTTCCGATAAGAAACTAGCATAACTTCATCTAACGTATACAAAGCCTAAATGTGGCCAGTGGTTACAAGAGACAGTCAGTAACTGACAAATACAGACAAAACGGACCTCGTAATCTACTACTCTATTTAGACTACCACATTTAGCCTAGCTACCTAAATTCAAGGTAGTAGGCCGCATAAATCCTAACAACCGACGATACCGTGTTCGCAGTTGCCGTTTCTGCATCGTAGGTATTGCTACTCAACTAGTTATAGCTGACTACAAGGATACATTGCGTCCAATAAATACTTACACTTTAAGGTTCGTTCGTGAGTCTATAAAGATGATTTCGAAGGTCGGATAGCTAGTTATAATTTAAATGTTAATTTGCCTCTAGCTGTACTCTGCCAGTACCTAGCTAACTCTAACCGTAATTTCCCTTGGACACAGTGATGACGTAAAAACTCAGAGACCATAAGTACGAAAACTCAAGCGGGTCAAAAATCCCACTGGGTTGGGAACATAGACTGTATAAAAATAAGTTGGGAACGAAAACATTATTTCAGTTCCCAGCATCGATTTACGCTGAGGTAACACTGGGAAATCAAATGTGTTGGTGTTATTTAATTTTTTTATTATTTTTTTTACACCAACAGAACAATGAATGCCATTTCCACATTGTATTTAGCTTGTTATATCATTTGAACATGAGCATTGAGCTTTATAAACATACCCGCTTTGAAATAATGTCATCAGAAACTTAAATTTAAAAAAAAAAAAAAAAACGATTTGGCTGATATAAATAGCTTGTCTGTTACCTTATAATCAAAACATCAAGAGAATCTATATATATTTAGCAAATACGCATTTGGTAAGTGGGTGTCAATCCCTTTCTCATTGTGGCACCTTGGTCATGTTTGACGTGGCCGAGCCTGAATTGCGTAATGGAAATGGAAAAGTTAAACATGAGCACAGGGGTGTAACATTCTAAAGGTAGAGCTACATTGCTGCGAATTGCGTAAGAGGTGAAACCCTGTCTGTACAATCCTCTACTGTACCGAGGTGCAGAATGTCAAGACTGTGAAAAATGTCAGGAAGCAATTTAAGTCATTCAATAAATTATTACTCAGACAAAGCAAGTTTTCCAAACAAAATGAATTTATTCACTTTATTTTACTTAGAATTCTATAAGACACTTCGCTGCTCCCTTCAACTTATAAATGCCAACATCTATTTGTGGGAATGTAAACTGGGCAAGATCAGCTTTTCATATATAACTATACATACTTGTGTATATTATGGTTGCATTTAAACGTGTTTAAGCCCAAGCCCAAATTCTTCATTTCTATTACACTGTTTGAAATACTCAAATGCTTGTATATCACAAAAAAAAAGTTTCCATACAAAACAGTTATGTTGAACCAAAGAGACAAAGAAGTGAAGAAATATACAAATATCATGTTTTAGTACTTCAAAATGGACAGGGGGCATTTCAATAGTCAATATTGCAGGGGAAAAACCATGCAAGATGCAGCTGAGGATTACACTGTAACTGTAAAAAAGAAACATACAATTACTTTCTTAACTGTTGATGGTGACTCAGGTTAACACCAGTAACTGAACAGATGTTGTTCATTTGGATATGAATAAGCATTTGTGATCTGTTAATTCAAAATTAATAATGTAACTGCATGCCCCCCTCCTTCCTCTGTTTAAAGGATATTTGAAGAAAGGATAGACAGAAACTGGGGAAAAATAACATTTCCACTCCAAAGACACACGCATAATCACACACCAACACTTCAAATGTGCTACTTTCCGAGTCTCTGCTTACCCACAAAATCAACAAAAATCCAACTGTGGTGAAAACAGAGTTCTACGTAAAAATGTAAAACACGTCAAATGCTCCATTTCCCAAACCTAGCCAGACAATTTCTTGTTCTAGTTCATTTGTGTGTTTATGTGGCTACAATGAACAGGAGTCCATTTTCCTGTAACTTACACAATCCTGTCATGTTTTGTTACAGTCCTCAAATTCTAAGACGAGTAAAAGGCCTCTCTGTATTGAACAGAGAACATGTAAAACTTCACATAAATCACACAGTAGTCCAGATTTCAGTCAACATGCTGTCACCAACACAGTTAAGGTAGTGGTTCTGAGGGGAAGTCTGGTCAAAAAACATTTGCCATTTAGTCTCAAGAACTTGAGAACCATATTTGAGCATTCCAAACTTTCTTCCAGTTGATGAGTCTAGTGGGAGACATAACCAAAGAAAATTTAAATGCTGAACATGCGTCAGGACAATATTTGGAACTTCTTAATTCTAGGCTTCTGCCATGTCTCTAATGTTTTCATTTAGTTTTTTTAGCTTTTGTTTTCATTCATTAAAATCAGAAAAAGATTCAATCATCACCATGCACACTACACTCTGATACAAGCCTGTATACATGATTCTTTGAATCTTTAATTGCACAGAGGCCTACAATATCTGAAGAAAAATAGCATTTTCAACAGTAATTTATCTGCCCATTCACTCAAAAAAGGGCAAAAGGCCAACTTACATCACTGAATGAAAAATGGTTAGGTTGAGGTTTACAGGATGAGAATGATAATGCTTCATTCTGCATACAATCAGGCAAATTTATTTTTTCAAATATTTTTTTCCCCATGAAACATGCTATGTATTTTTTGACCAGGCTTCCCTTTCAATATATCAACTTCACAAAGTACTCATGGAGAACTGAGGGCTACATAACTTGTCCTCCTGGTAATTTATAAAGACCTCTGAATGACAGCTGCACAAGGCAGTTGTGTTCTAGTACAACACAGTATAATGACAATAACTTCAGCGGAGTATGTAATAGCACAATGCTCAGTCAAACATATTCTGGCTCTCCACAAGCAGAATTTGAAACACTGCACAAAGCAAAGCTACTCCATACACGCTACGTAGAGCTTATGGGGTACAATAAACAAACAGACAAAAAAAGTAATATGAACATAGCTTTCAGTAATGGAGGTGTGGGCCAAGCAACTCCAGCCGAACCACTGCAGGATGAAACAGAATTGATTGGCCATGAAATGAGAATGAACAAAAAGAGACAACCATTGGGAACAAATACCAGAATAAAGCATGTCAACAAACATGACTATGCCATATTTCTGAATAAGCAGCATCAAAATGGCTTTAGGAACAGAATGAATGCAGATGCAATCTCAAATGCCCCAAAAAGTAGTCGGGGAAAGAGGTTTTGACTACAAACTGACAAAGGCAAAGACACAACACGAAAATCTTTGTTCTCCTTGTTAAAAGAAAAATAAAATCTGAAGAAATGAGAGCTGCCCACTGAACACCCAGTCCCAATTCTAATAAAAATATACATAGAAATATAAACAATGTCTTCTCTTAAGCATCTGCATCATGCCCTCTGTATGTCCATAATACAAGTAGTGTTTACCAAGTGTGTTTCTGTGTCAGTTCCTTTTTTGTGCTTGTGTGCGTTTCCGTTTCTGTCAAATATGTCCTTTTAACAGACATGGTATTTTTCCATAATATCCAATAAAGAATGCCGGAGAACAGATAGACAGCGAACGGTGAGTGTGTAGGGAGCAGCGTGTGAATGTATTAAAAGGGCAGGAGACAGCAGAGCAGAGAGACAGAGAGATGGGGAACAAAGTGAAAGCTTATGCAGTCTTCTGATATACAGGATAAACTATAATGAACTTTGAAAAGGGCCAGGAGTAGAGAATAAAGTTTCAATGACAGCTAAGCAGAGTGTGAGAGACAGGGGGCCAACTGAAAAGTTTTGATGATAATCTTCATATTACTTCCTGGTTTTCAGAGATGACCAGTTGCCACGCTTGTCATCAAGGCTTCCGCCTGCATTGCTAGGGGCTCCTCCACCTGCCCCTGCTGGACCTCGAAGGCTCCTTCCTCCTCCTCCTCCACCTCCTCCACCTCCTCCTCCTCCTCCACCCCCCCCACCACCTGTATTCACTCTCCTGTTCTGGCGATCCATTCCAGGTCGCTGGCTGGAAAAGCTTCTCTTGTTGGCTGCAGATTCTTTCGAGGTCATCTCTCGCTCTCCTCCGCCTCCTCTTCCAGACGAGTGGAAGGGGCGGGATGAGTACGGAGCCTTCCCTCCTCTGCCTCTCTCTCGATAATCGGCGAAGTCGCTGCTCTCCGAGGCGGTCTCCCATTCCTCGTTGGCCTGGTCTGAATTCTGGTTGGAGATATCAGGAGATTTGGTGCCTTTGGCCTCTTTGGATCCGCCCCCTGGATTGTGGCTATGGAGGTGTTGGGAGTTGGCCTGGGGAGCTGTGGCCTGGGTGTAATGGTGACTGTGGCTGTTTGAGTTTGCTTTAGCTCCCCCCAGGTGTTTACTGCTGCTGTTTTCACCGGAGCTGCCCACAAGACTGTGGTTCGCATTTAGCGTTATGGTTGTGATGGCAGTGTTGGGAGAACCATCCGCCTCCTGCAAAGAATTCTGGGAGGGTACAGTCAACTGCTGCTGCTGTTGTGCCCCCCCTCCTATTGTCCCGCCGCCGTTCACTCGGGCGGCATTCTCTCGTTCTTGCTTCAGCCGGCGAAAGCGCGGGGGCTTGTCGTGTTGGTGCTGGGAGCGACAGTTCCGGCGGCGCCGGGGTGGACGCTCAAAGCCGCGGGGAGGAAAGCCCCGGAGATCTGGGGCGGGGAAGGGCAGGGGGAGGGAGGGGGGATCCGCCGGAGCATTGGCTGACGAGACCTCGTTTTCCACATTACCGTTTTCCAGGGAGACGTGTACATTAGTACACGAGGGTGCAGTGAGTGAGGAGTCCGATGGGGGGCTCGGATTCGGAGAGTGACCTACATCTGCCAGCCTGTCCTTTTTCTCCCCTGCAGCCACAGGCCCCGCCTCTTTAGGAAGGGGGGTCTCTGGCTGTACTCTATGTCTGTGGATGGAGGAGGATGACTTAGAGGCCCAGGTGAGGGAGGTGGAACCGGACCCAGAGCGGCCGCTGGACATGCCAGCACTCCCTCCACTTCTATAGACGCTCCCGCCTGATCCCCCGCCCCCTCTGCCCCGCCGCGATGGCACGCCCCTCGGGGTGAATATGCGGGCCTGGGGGGCTCTAGACTGAGCGGCGGCAGCAGCAGAAGCTGTCGTGGTGGAAGCAGCGGGGTTATCGCTGCCCGCGTGTTTCGGCTGCTGCTTTCTTTCCTCCCTGTCAGAAAGGCCCAGCTCGCTGGCTGCGCTTTCGCTGCCCGATTCTGACCCTCTCTGCCGCCTCCTTTTGGAGACCTCTTCGTACTCGGAGCCCTCGCTCCTGGTCTCGCTGCGGTTCCTGGACCGGCCCGTGTTACCTGGCTGCGGGCCTCTCTGGCCAGGCCTGCCGCTCCCCACCGCAGCCTCCCCCTTGCAGGCGGCAGAATCCTTGATGCCGCTGCCCTGGTTACGGACGTGGGAGGTGCTGCTAGTCGGCCTGTAGTCCCGGCTCCTTCCTCCCGCTCTTCCGCGGCCGCTGCTGCTCCCTGCTCCGCCTCCGCTCCCCGCGTAGGGTCCCCTGTAGCCCCGCCCCCTCCCGTAGAACTCCCCTCCCCTGCCCCGGCTGCCCCTGCCGCCCCTCGCAGGCGTCGGGTGTGAGTAGGGAGCGCCGCCCCCCCTCTCGTGGGAGCGCTCCCTCTCCCAGCGGGACACGGGAGCAGAGTACGCCGAGGTCAGGGAGGGGGCGTCCCCTTCTTTGGGTCCTTTAGCCAGCCCCCCTCCCACTCGTTCCCTCCCTCCGTTTCGAGGTTTAGCCGACTGCGATGCGTCCTCTGTAGACGAGGGCACAGCGGTAGTCTGATTAGCTGGGGCATCCTGCTTACCCGAAACCGGCTTGCTCTCAGGCTCTTTGTCTTTCCCTGAGCCCCCAGGTGTTTTCTCTCCTCCTCCTTCCTCTCCACCCTCTCGTTTCATTTCCTTCAGCGCGGGTCTCTTTATCGGCCCCACCCGTTTGCTAGTGTTACCGCTTCCAGGAGCTGCGGAGGGTTTAGGTTCTGTGCCCGCCCCCGTCAGTCGCTCTTCAGCTTTCCCGCTTCCTCCTGCGCTGGACTTCCTGTTATGGCCATAAGCGCCGCTGGTGCTGCCGCCTCCAGGCCTCGGCCCCCACTGAGTCTCTGTCTTGTGGTCGCGCCCGCGGGGGCTCGGTCTGGGATTCTGCTGCTGGTGCTGGGGAGGGTGCTGGGAAGAAGGCGCGAACGAGGCGGGGGAGGGAAGGACGTGGGGGCCGCCCATCTTGTTTGGCTTTCCGCCACCCCCCAACCCAACTCCCGATTCATGCTGGGGAGGCAGGCTGTGCAGAGGAGATTTGCCGCTGTCGTCTCGAGCAGAGGAGGAGGAACATGAGGAGGAAGAGCAGGAGGATGAGAGGCAGGGCTGGTGGAGAGATCTTTTGGGGTCTTCCTTCTTTGTGTCCCCTACCCTGTCTCTCTCTCTTCCAGCTTCTGCTTTGTGAATGTGGAGGGGGAAATGAGAGGGTTGAGGACGATGGGGATGGGGATGATGTAAGTGGGTCATGTTGTCCACAGGAGAGAGATCGGGGCGGCCATTGCGGTCATAGTGGGGATGGGGGGTTCCCCAAAGTGTCCCTCCTCTGGGGCCCTCGTCCTGTTGATTGTAGCCATGCAGAGATCCACCACTGGTCCCCCTCTGCTGCTGGTGGGAGGCCACCCTAGAACCATTGTCAGGAAAGCTGCTATAGTTACCCCTACCCCCCATGAAGGACTGATGATGGTGGGGGTGGTGGTTGCCACCCGCGCTCACTCCTCCCCCTTGGCTTACAAGAGGTGCCAGCATTTGGTTAGAAGAGCTTGAGGGGGAGGAGTTGGGCGCAACGAATGAAGTGAGGGGCTGTTGGACAGAACAGGGCCCTCCGTCTCGCAGATGCACTGGAGAGCTGCTGCCCCTAGTGTTGGGGTGAAAGAAAACCATAATAATACATTGCTTTAATTCCTTTTCCTTTCATGTTTGCTCACTATCAGCTACTAATAACTTACTGTATAACTATTACCTCCCTCCCAATATATTGTGAACCCCTCACTGGCACATTTCTCCTTTCCCTAATTTAAACCCCACAGACCCTCAGTCTACTCCACTCAGCTTTCCGGATCATGTTGTTTCTTCCCTCACCTCAGTCCTTTGCCACCTTCCTCCTCCTCGAAGCCAGCCCGGGCTTCACCGCCTCCTGGAAAGACGTCTGGTCCCCAGGCTAACTTTGCGTCCGCGGGAGGGGTCACCCGGTGGGGGTGGGAAGGGTGCTGTGTCCGGTCGAACGGATCTGAACCCGAGCCGCCCGAATCGGAGCGCTCGCGGCCAATGAGACCTGAGAGGAGAGCAGGTGCTACAGTACAAGGAAGTATCACAGGCTTCATGGAGGGTCAATTTCAATACTGATGAAATACTTCTATCCTTTATAAAGGCCTCTATCCTCAGGCACTACTGTACTGTATGTCAGCCCTTGAAAAGAAGCAAATACTAACCTGTGGGGTGCATGCTAGGGGGGTAGTAATCCATCGGTGGAGGGCGACCCTGCATCATTCGAGGATCCATGTAGGGCGACATCATCATCCAGCGAGGGTCAAAGTTCATGGGCATAGGTGGTGGGCACCCCAGCGAGCCATGTGAATATAAGGGGGGCTGTTTGGATGCAGGCTGGCTCCCGGCACCAGGGGATGGGCCTTGGGAACTTGAGGCTTGTGGGGCGAGCTGATTTTGGGAAACCTGGCTGTGTTGCTGCTGCTGCTGTTGCCATTGTTGCTGCTGTTTCAGGAGCTGCTCCTTAAAAAGAAAGGTGAAAATGATCTCTGTGACACACTCACTATCAAACTGCACTGAATAACTGCACAGGGAATGTTGAAACACGCACGACTAAGTAAACAGGGAGACTGGTCGTGATGTGAGCACTGACCTGCTGCTGTCTTTGGAAACGAGGAGGCAGAGACTTTTGGTATTTAGAGTAGCCCTGACCAGGGAGGCCACCCCCCTGCCGTCCCCCTCCCCCTCCCAAACTCTCGGTCTTCACCATGTCTGCACCTCCAGCAGCTCGAACGCTAGGGGGCCCTACGGCCTCCTCCTTCCCTTCCCCAACCGCTGCTACATCCTGCGGCAAGGACGCTACCTCTGGGGTTGCAGGGCAATTCTGAGGGTCTGAGATAAAACAATAACCAAACATACCACAAAGCAGTGAGAATTCTACAGGTGGCACCAGCTCACTTTCAATTCAAATGGGGACTGCATCTCTGCTGAAATGCAATTCAGTGATTAAGAACCCATACATGAAGGTGAAATTATCTGCAAAAAATGTAATGATGTAACCTGAAATTTACAGCAGTATGAAAGGTCTATGGCCACACTCACCAGTGTTGGAATCATAGCTGCTGTTACTTCCCTCTCTTTGCCTGTCATTAGCACTCCCTCCTGCTCCTGCTGTCGCCCCAGTCTGAGCAGAGAGGAGGGGGGGCTCCTCAGAGTCCACACAAGGAGAGGAGGGCTGACTCAGGCTGGGGGAAGGTGCTGAGGCAGAGAGGGAGGGGCTGGGGTTACCGGCGGCGACGGGGGCGGGCTTGCTCTGCTGATGCTTCTCGTCCAGGCGCTTGAGCTTTTCGGCGCAGGCGGCCCGCCGCTCCTCCTCCATCCTTCGCTCCTCCTCCTCCCGGCGCCTCCTCGCTCGCTCCACGGCCGCAGAGATCTCGGTGGAGGACTGCTTCCGCCGCTGCCGCCACGTCTCGTCCTCATCCTCCGCCTGGGTCTGCGGGAGCAGGGGGGTGGAGGAGGGCGGGGGCAGGGTGGGTTTGGCGGGGGCCTGCTTCTGGTGGGCCACTGGGGCGGAGGGGGCGAGCTTCTGCACGGGGGTGGAGGAGGTAGGTGTGACTGCCTTGGTACCAAGTTGGGCGGAGGGACGGTCCTGGGGAAGGGGTGGCATGGAGCGGTGAAAAGAACACAGCAAATCTTTAAAGCCTGCTTTACGGGCCAGGAACACACTGTATATGACCTACTGCTCTTCCCAATAACTTTACTGCACATCAACTATCGACTGGCTGCCATTTCATCTCCAGCACTCCACATATCACTGATCAGGTCATCCTTTAGATTTAACCTTTAGATGAAGCAGCATCTCCTACGGGCCTACACAGAACACGGTGAGCAAAAATTATTAAAAATGCAGAACCTGCCCAGGTTCAGAAGTGAATTTATCTGCATTAAAAAAAACACTTTCACAAAGACAAAAGCTGTTTTGGTACCTGAGTGAGAGTGGACCACAGGCCCTCAGCCAGGCTGATTTCCATTACTTGCATTTCACCTGCAGGATTTCCACTCATGACAGTCTCTCATCCGAGACGCTAACCTAACATTGGCCAGACCAGCCTCAGCACTACATCCTGGGCCCAGAGACTGATAACCCCCGGCCCCTGGGGCTTCGGCAGTCAGTACCTGTCTGTAGATGTGTGGAGCCGGGCTGTGGAGCGGCCGCGCAGGGGGAGAAGGCTGCTCCCTGGGGCCGGCTACGGCCGACCTCTGCCCCTGCACAGAAGGCACAGAGAGGATGCGCTCTGGTTAGTAATGAGCATTAACACAGGGCTCTGCACTGATCTTGCCAAGCTGACCAATACCTGGTAGGGTGCTGAGGGGGAGGTGCCCCAATCCCCGGCCCCCTCCTCAGTCCTGCCGGGCTTGCTGGGGGGCGGGGGCAGAGCTTCTTTACTGGAGGGGGGGCTGTGGGAAGCAGCCCCTCTGCTGGCAGATCCCTTTGCAGGTTGCTGCTTATCCCTGGATTCCCTAGGGGAGAGTTAAGTGTTAACCAACACCGACTCAATTTCCCATTTACAGTATTAATAGGGAAATTTTATCTGTCTGTTGTCGAACAACGTGGGCCCATCTGTCCTTTCAAACTGTCAGTAACAGGAACTGAAGACAAAATAGTGAAATCAAAGACTGCATTGTTGCAAATCACTGAAGACCTTGTTTACTGAATGCAGCTCTCTCACCTTGCACAGTTTTTGTCCTCACTCTTCTCTTCATCGCCCTCTTCCTCTCCTTCATCATCACTGAACTGCAGCTTTGCAGAATAGTCAATCTCCTCATGGGCCCCTGTAAAAGACAGACATATCTGAAAAAAATCTGCAATATGCAATATCTCTCTAGCAACAGTAAAAACGGCAGATTTCATAGTGCAAATGCAAAATATTTCAGAGTACTAATTATGTACTGAGCTGAGCAGAGCGCCTGCAGTCTCCACTGCTGTATACAGTATTTCTCACAGTATATTAGTGTCATTACAGACATACTGATGAACCAAGCACAATAGCGTGAAACTACCAAACACTGTGTAATGAGTCATGTTTGATTTGAATGTCTTGTGAATTTCCATGTTCCCCAAAGCAACCTGCACCACTAATACGAATGTTGTGAATTCAAACACATCGGTTTTGTACCCAAGCAATCTCCACTCCCCCCTCCCCCTCTCACCTGCCCAGCCCTCATCCCCATCATGATCCAGCTCATCCAGCTCCTTCAGGTCGTCCTGTGTGAGGATGGAAGGGCGCTGCACTGCCTCCCCCTCTGGAACCCTGGGGCCCCCTTCCTGGGACGGCGGCCCGCTTGGGGCACGAGAAAACCTTAAGGGTGGAAGAGAGGGGGCAGAGTGGTTCAGGGACTCATTTTATCTACTTTATCTTCCAGGTGCTGCATCCTCCACCTAAAAGTCATGTTATCTGGGATTTCATAATCATAAGTGATCCAGATTTGTGTTCTAAAATGAATAACAGAATTTTAATTCTGGTTATGTTTGAAAAGGAGAAAGAACATAATTCCCCTCCTTGCTTGAAAATTCATTTTAAATGGCTTTTATTGGCAGACTTCTATATGGTGTCAATTATTTAGTGCATTTCAGTTGGTCACTGATGCGGATATGGCTGTGTTACTCATTTGTACAGTTACAATGGCATCCACAGGAATGTCTGACAAATTACAATTAGCATGTACCAAAGACTGGCTATATGCATCCTCCTTTTACCCTGGTTGAATACACATATATTAGAGCCGTCCACTCAAAAGTACAGTGCATGTACTTTAATTTAATCAAAATAGTCATTGTGATGTTTTCCATCCAAACATTTTTTTTACAATACGTAATTTAAAATTTCACCTCCCAAGGAAGACAATAAAAATCTAGCCCCTTACCTAATCTTGATTAGCACTTAAAATTGAATGTGATTGTAATCAAACATCAAATTGGATTAGCGAAACAAAATCCTGAATTTTTATCAATTTTTTATTTATATTTTTTTAAACATGCAATTTTCTGATATGCTATCTGGGAGGTAAAATCCATTTCAATATAAAACATAAAATGCTGGATTTTCAGAGGTGTTGTCCTTTAGGATGTAGATTTAGCGTTTTAATCGCACTGCTCCTACCCCTGGAATCAGAGACAAAAACTGTCATAAACCAGTGTCTCTCCATTACCTGGGAGCCTCAGGCACTGGGTATCTGTAGGGCCCCTGAGGGCCATAGGGGGGAGGGAAGGGCAGGTATGGGGGGTACATCTAATGGAGAGGAGAGAAGACAGAGAAATAGGTTAGGTACTAGATTAAAAAACAAAACTATTATTAAGCAGTCTGTGCTCTAAGTAATTTGTCTGTGTTGCGTATTTTCTTAAATCCCTGCAATTCTGCATAACGTTTCTGCGTAATCCACAGCAATATGTCCAACTGATCAAACGAGTCAGTTTAATAAAATAATAATATTTTAATAATTATTCAATAATATTTTTTAAATCCATGATTACACAAATGGCTAACAACAGAAAAATCACATGTGGGTAGGAAAGTGCCTGTATTCTATTTACGAAACGCAACAGCGGCAATATCTGAACGCTGAAATTTCCTTTAATATTCACTAAATGAAAATACAGAAATATAGCTGAGAGAAATATTTTGTATGTCACAGAATAATTTAGTTATAAAGGAAAAAGTACTCACAAATGGAGGCATGATCCCTCGGTAGGCAGGGAACTGGGGGGAAACAGGGGGTGGGGGCAGGGCGGGGCTTGAGGCGGGCGAGTTTCTAGGGGGTATGTGAGACAGTGGGGTCGGCTGCTGTTGGTGGGGGGCCTGCACTCCCTCTGAAGACCCATCCATCAATACTGCCCCCCCGACCCCAGCCTCCACCACCCCCTCCCGGGGCAGAACCGCAATCTGGGTGCGGCCCCCCCCATCCCGCCAACTTGTCACATCTGCAGAGTAACAGCAAAATGTAGCATGAAAGAGAGGGCAAAACCTACTGTATTACTGCAAACATAGAAGTCAAGCATAGTTACTTCATGTGCAGTTCATGCCAAATTTTGGCCTCCTGGAAGGTCTGACCTAGAAGAGGTCATAACACACGTCAAGCTAAATTTCAAGTTTGATGCAGTGAAACTTCCCAGTCTACAACTGAATCCTGCTCATGCTAATGCTGACTGGAACCTGGACTACTGTAGGCTAGCATACAACCAGCCATGACACCGTAATATCACTGAGCTTTCCACATCGAGAAAACAATTAATAAAAATACGCAAAAATGATCAATATACACAATAAAAGCTCAGTACCTTCTATCTTCTTATGCATTTCATACATCATAAAAAATAGGAAAACTTACAAGGTACATTCTGACATTTCTGTGCACAACCAGCAGTCAAAGCAAAGCGAGCGTGCTCGGCTTGTGACAGACAGGGCGGGGCACTCACTCTGGGGGCGGAGGCTTGGTCCGGGCCCATACCACTGATCTGCAGTGGCCTGTTCTCTGCCAGCTCTGTCCTGGTCTCCAGCCGCCTGCAGACTCGGAAATTCCTCGCGAGAGAATGGCGACAGTTGGTTTGATCCCTTTCCACCTGCAGAGACACGGCCTTGGTATTTACACACAGCAAACAAACTCAACATAAATAAAGGAGGAACAAAGTGGCAGAAAAACAAAGGCAGAAAGCAGAAAAGGGGACTTTGACGGCAGAAGATTTCAATACAATTTGAGAATAAAAGAAAATCAGTTACAGAAGGACACATAAAGATAAGAACAAGACATTTAGCCAAATGTGGCTTTGAAATTCAGTGTTTTGCCGGCAGGCTGTAGAGCATCTAGACCTGTACCAAGCCTAGCCTTGAGAACATCCAGATGAAGACACATACATACCACTACCCCAGATGCGTGGTTTCCTGATGTGTGCCCAATAAGTATCAACTACACATTTAAATACTAAAAATGCTATTTATTCAAGAAATAAAATAAATTTGCATAAATAGCCAATATCAGAAAACCCAAAAACACACTATTAAAACTGAGAAAAGGCGCTGAAGACTCAATCTCACCATCTCCTAGCAGTCCATGTGTAACACTGGCCTGAGCCCAGGACTTTACCCCTGCGGCCGGGGCTGGAGCTGGGGCCTGGGCAGACACACAGCGGTAAAGCATCATTACAGGAGCAAGGACAGGGAAACACACTCTCCTGCCTAACGGAAAACTCTCATATTTACATAAGAATGAGCTCCTACAAACCCTCTGAGAACCTCCAATACAACTAAGAACTATGAGCACTCTTTCAGATGAGGCCAAATGTTTCACAATTGCTGGGTTAGCTGATAAGAATTTACACTACAGGCCAATGGTATTTGGCTACCAGCCATTTTTATTTTTAAACTTAAGGTAGATAAGATTTCAGTCAATTTAGCTACCGCTCCACCTCCCTCCCACTACATTTGCATATTTAACTTCACTCCTCAGCGGCCCGTAGGAACTTCTGAAAATGCCATTTGGGAGGCATTTTACTGCCATTTCAGCCCGTATCCTCAAGGTGTCACTGCAGGCACTCTAGTCTCAGATATTACAAAACAAAAAGTTGCCTTGACTCCAGACTCACAATCCGAAAAGTGCGGGAAGAGATAAAGAGCAACAGGTGTACAAATCAATTATACCATCCAGGACTTTTTGTACTCAGAGACAATACCGGGTAAAATCCTGCCAGGTCTGCATCGGGATTAGTCCTACTTGCGCACACACTGGCACACATCAGAGCGGGCTGCAGTGCAGTACCTCTTGGGGTGGTGGAGTATTCTGCTGGCTCGATGCAGGCGTCTGTGTAGCCGCAGGCTGCTGCGACTCCGGCGGCTGAGCTGAAAATGCATCGGTACTGTGGAGAGCAGAGGAGTCCACTCAGTAGAGAGCACTGCACTGTTGCGTTGTTCTGCCTACCCTCAGCATTAAGTGTGATTTTCTAGAAGAGGATCTACAGTCCAGTATATTACAAATGTTATCACAGTCAACGTGGAAGGCTTCTAGATGCTCAGAATTATTAAACCTCTCATAAAAATCTTAAATAAAATTTTAAATACTTGGCAATGCTTTGCAATTGCTTCTCATATGGCACTGGACTGGGTTATGGACAAACAGCATATTAAATTCAGAGGGATTACCCATCCAGCACATTTAAGTTTTATTCTGCATATGTGCATTCACAAAATACGTACAACCTATTTTCACAATGTTAGTTAAATACCAGGAACTTTAGAGGCCCAGAAGTTCAAGAAATTAGAGAAATGACTAGATAGCCACTCTCACCATTTTTTCAAATTTGTTGCAGGGACCACATCGTTTCCAAATAGAAAAATGAATGTTTTATGATTCGCGTGCGCCGATTCCACTTAAAAAATATCAGCATTCATTTGAATTAATCTCTTTAAAACTGGCAGATGGCATTCCATAAAAGTGGAGACCATGGCCTCACCTCTTTGGGTCTACGGATTCCTGCTTGCTTGCCCATCCTGTTCCGTCTTTTGGGACGAGGGAAACGTTGGGGTCGTTGCCTTTGTTCTCTGCCTTCAGACTGGGCAGGTTGGCTGGGGGGGGCATGCGCCGTGCAGAGGCAACTTTACCAAGAGACTGAAGGCCATGACGGGGAGTAACTGGCCAGAGAGGTAAAAGAGAGAGGGCTGAATACAACACAGCTCACAGGTTCTGTACAGATGCATTTCACTTGAGCTTGATGAAACCACCCACAGCATGCAGCACTCATAAGCCTATGTTTTTAATTAATTTAAATATATCAGGATTAGTGGGAAGATTTACCCTATATAAACTAATAAACTAAAACACGGCATCAGTGCAGTGTTGTGGCATAAAAACCAGGTTTGTGACTAGACACTTATTGGTTCAATAGCTAGGTGGGACAGAATTGCTTCATTAAATAGCCACACCTCCAAGTGTGATAATACTGTATGTAAAACGTAGACTTCATAAGTCTCTGGATGAGAGTGACTCCTTACAAGGATGCATTGTATTTCTGCAGTGTATTTCACCAATTATGCAAGAAAGACAGAGGTGCACAGGAGAAGAAATATGGTCTCTTACCAACTGGCTTATGTGCTTCAAGGCTCTTTCCTTTGTATGTGTCAAACAAGTTGAGAGACGCGTACTTGGTTTTGCCATCCTTCCCCTTTGCCGTTTGCCCAGAACGCTCGGACATCGCGCTGTCCGCTCATTGAGTACGGTGAGCCCTGAGACTGAGAAGGATGGAAGCATTAGTGTGGATAAGATGGTACGCTAGTATAAGACACAGAAACTTACAGAGTGTCAGGCCATTGATTGACCGCTTATTCTGAACGTTCCTGCGGTTGAATGGCATCAGATGACATGCAAAATAAATTTAATGATTAATAAATTAATGAATGCTGCCTTAGCCCACAGACCTTTATTTCCCCTACACCACACACTGTACATTCTGATATGGCTCTCAAAAAAATTGTACAGATAGATTCTCACACCCAATAATTAGGCTATTACTTGTAATATTGAAATATTAAAGCCTCTAAATCAGGAAGCAGCAAGACAACAATAATTAGCTGTAATATAATTTCAATAGTTTTTGAGAAGCTACAAAGAAGACTGTGCACTGTAAAAGCCAAAACTTCACTTTACGCAAATGATTTGATGAAGCTGATGACCTTGAACCATTTGAGTAGGGAAACATAATCTGGTATTTAACTTCAACAGTTTTCAAATAATTACAATGCCAATACAGTACTGTGCAAAAATCAGAGACCACTCGTTTGTGTATTCAATTTCCAGTCAGCCAATATTTCCAGTGTCAGACAATAATGCAGTAAACGTGTAGCCTATTTAACATAGCATTACAGAAAAGCCTCCATTGCTAAATATATAAAATCTATCAGTATTTGTAGACTATTTCTTTTGTGCATCCTGCTACCACTTTAAGTCTTCCATTCTTCAACAAACAAGTTACGGCTGTGTGCTCCCAGCAAAAGTTGTTACCAAAAGAGTCAATAATATTATGTTAGAACCACAGGCTGTAGAAAAATATGGACAAAGTCACTGTAACAGCACCCACTGACTCTTCCTGGGCTAGGTGAAAAGGGTTTTGAAGCCCAGAAATTGTAGTTTGTGGGCACCAGCATGTTGTACAAACTGGAACCAGAGACTGCACAGTAGGGACTTGAAGTCAAGTCGTCCACAAAGTGTGTGAGAAACAGAGACTTGGTAGCGACGCAAACTGTCTGATTCGTCCTCAAAATATTACCGGCTTGTCCAAATAGCACAATAACTTAGCAAATTGGCAGATGGGGAGACATTAGATGAAGAAAGGGCATCTATTGTGATTACATTTTCTTGCAGGGAAAAATTATTGACTTTGCATTTCGACCATACTGCTGTCATTGATTTACATTAAAACGGGTGGCTGAAACACCTATACTGAAGCCAACCGCAGTGGCGCTAGTGAGCAACGTCTCTTAACATGGCAAGGAAGTGAGCTTCAAAAAAACGCAGCCTGGTTTTGGCCGCTTGTTTAGAACCCCTTACCTTCAGAAATAACTCTTACATTTAACTCCATGAGAACCAGTGTTTCAAATGCAAAATTTATTTTCAGGCACCCTAGAGACGCCATTTTTTTTAACCAAATATCAGTTTAGAACATATCAGTTCCGTAGGCCCTATACTATATTTTAGCAACATGTTTGGAGTGAAACATTTTCAACTGTTACTGAAAGTGTTTAGAGCACACATGACATAGGCCCCTCAAGGAGATCCCATTTGTCTCTCATTACATCTGGATTTTCCATCACATGAAGTAAATAAATTACCTCCAACTTTTTTTATTGGTATGCCAAATGTATGTAGTACCCGTGGATAATCAATCTATGTAAAACAAAATAAAGTAACTCTTACTTTGAGGTCATTTTGACCGTGTTGCAAAATTGCAACATTCGGAGTGTGTATGACCAGACAATAGGCTCACTATAGCAGTGTGCAAGAACTGATGTCTGGTAATGTTCCATGAGTTGTAGTGACTGTTATGCTTGTGTCATTATTGTGTTAGGAAGTTGGAGGGTGACCAACACCCCTGTCCCTGCCCCACCACCACCGCCATAACTGCCCTTCAAAATACAGGAATGATAGTATTAGCCCTCCATTTTTCATGAGTTGTAGTGTACTTTCTGCTTGTGTCATTACTGTGTTCAGAAGTTGGACGGTGACCAACACACTCCCACAGCCCCCCTTAAAAATACAAATTTTTCAACATATTACTAATTAATGGCCACCAAAAAGAAGGTTTTAAGAGCAAAAAAAATTCCCCCTCAATTAGGCCTACATCAATGCCTGGGTCTTACATGGTTAACAACCCAACACTCTAATGACCCTTTGCACTGAAAACTGACTAATTGGGATCTGAGATGTGAAGTAAGGTTTTATGGACAGATCAGTCTAAAGCTGAGATTTTCAGAAGAAAAGGCAGTCAAGCATGGTGGAGGATCAGTGCAAGTTTGGGGCTGTATAACAAAATCTGAAGTTGGTGATTTGGTTTTTATTAAAAGCATCATGAATGCTGATAAATAAAAATAAAAGAATCTTAAAATAACACGCAATACCCTCTGGACAACATTTGATTTGGAGCAAATTCATTCTAGAGTAAGACAACAACCCCAAGTACACTGCTAAGAAGATCAGGCTGCTGGTGTTCTCAGAACAATGGACTGGCCACCCCAGAATCCAGACCTAAACATCACTGAATCGGTTTGGGATTACATGGATCGAGAGAAACAGAAAATGCCACCAACTTCTTAGTCTGAACATTGGGTGTTCACATGAAGCATGGAAAAATATCCCTGCAGACTCAAAGCAAGTCTCAAAATGAATGAATAGAAGCTGTAATAAAGGCAAAGGGTGGCTACACTAAATAGATACTGTACATAGCTGTGGAGGTTCATGCATAATTTTGTAGTAAATATGTTCGCTGCATCATTTTCTGACACTGAAAAATATCTAAATATGATGCATTTAATGGCTGTTTTCACTAGAAAGTAAATAAAAAAGGGAAAGGTTGTCTCTGACATTTGCACATAACTACATTTTTAAGCTTTCAGACTATTCGATTGAAGTGCAGTTGTTTATGCATAACCACTGGGCGTAGGATAACTTTGTGTTTATAAATCATAGCTAGCCAACAGCTGTATGACATTGTATAGACTCGTAGATTCTCGTTCCATAATTAAGTAACTTGCTAACCAAATTATTAGGTAGCTTACGAAAAAGCGAGTAGCCAAACGTTAGGTGAATGTCACAGCAGCTAATTACGCTAGCGACTTCTCACCGCCTTAGCAAACTTAGTGTCAGACAACGACAATTTCTCGAAATGCTGTAACTTACCAAACGATACATTCCATACACAATAAATGCTTGTTTGTAACCGACGTTGCCTGACAGTAGTCTATTAGTTTTCTTTTATGAATGATACCAAACGTCGTTAATATTAGATTCTTGCGCCACACCATGTAAACATTAATTCAAGACCGCTAGACGACTATTTCTACAGTTCACGACTGAGCTACAAGCTTCAAGCCTCAGTTATGCAGTCCGATAACGTCAATTGTCAACTGCAACGTTAGCTAATGTGTGTGATAATCGGATATTTGATAGGTCTACTGAGTCAACATTACTAACTAGTTAACGTATAATTGTAGTTAGTTAACATTAACGCTACATAACCAATTATCGATAGCTTGTAAAAATTAGCTGGAGACAGATGCACAAGATATTGGTAATGATATTAATGTTGTAACTGCATAGGCAATGTTACCGTTTGCTTATCTCGCTGATTTCGGAGTTATCTTTGAGAATGACATGCACATACGCAAAAATAACCAAAAGCATGAACAACCAAGAACAACATGAACCACAAATAATTAATCCAATTAAAATGACAGGATTTAGCCCCTGACATCCGCTTGTTCGTAACGTTGATCAATGCTGCGAGCTAACGGTACCACTAGCAACGGTAACCAAAAACTACTTAGCGCTAACAAAATGGCGACAGCAGAGCATCCAACGTTAGCAAGCGAGGCTAGGCCCAAGTGCATGTTGATGCACTGACAAACACAAACAATCCGGTTGTATTCGTATTGAAGTGAAAACGGTTTTCTAACGACGCTGATAAACTATGTCAAGATAATTACGGGCCCAATTTCCGCAAAAATCTCGCAACCTATCTAAATTAGAAAGAAACTGGCTAGCTACCATACATTCGTACAAAACTAGAAGCCCATCTTCAGCTCCTGCATCCAATTTAACACTGCAGGATAACGTTACAGCATCATTTTTGTTAAACTACAAGTAAGCAAACGTTAACTAACGCTAACACTATAATCAAATGGATGGATACTAACCTGGTCTCGTCCCGAATATGAGCAGATATCCCTGATTGAACACTTAGCTAGCACTAGCTAGCTAAAGCTAGCTGGCCATACAAACACCAACTCTTATTTGCTATTCTATAGCTAGCTAGTTAGCCAAGGACTTGCTTGCCAGCCAACGTTAAATAAACGTAACGTAGCCAGTTAACTAGCAACAGCAACTGTCAATGTATCTTAGCAACTCGGAAAACCAAAATGAAAGGTATATACTGTAAAATTGTGGTAACAGGACGGTGGAACAGATTATGAAATGGCTGAGCTGAGTTCTTGTTTCTTTCCCCCGTATCGTTAATAAAAAAAGAAATATTGGATAGCTTCATGTGGAGTGGGGGCATCCATCACTTTGAAGAGCCGTCAAAGGCTACTACCGGGCGGACACAAGCAGTGCAAAAGAGGCGGAGCAAGTGCAAACTGAAGGTGTGGTTAAATTTGCATAATACATTTTATTGACGTACCTGATTGAATCAGTTAGGTTATAACATTATACTATTACCATAATATAACATTAAATTATACCTTAACCTGTGTTATGGTGTTTATCAGTGGTTAGAAATTTGTGAACGCTTTGGAATTACCTGGATTTCTGCATTAATTTCTCATTAAATGTGGTCTTAAGTCACAATATTAGACAAACACATTCTGCTTAAACTAAGAACACACTAACACACAATTATACTTTTCAATTGAACACATTGTCTAAACACACAGTGAAGGCTGGAAAAAGTATGTGAACCCTTGTATCTAGTAAATGGTTGGGCCTCTTTAGCAGCAATTACCTCCACCAAATGTTTCCTATAGCTGCTGATCAGTCATACACAATGGTTAGGATGACTTTTAGATCATTCCACAAAACTGCTTCAGTTCATTGGGCCTCATTCACCAACCGTTCTTAAGAAGGATTTTCTTCTTAAAACCCACTTACGCAGGTTTCACGAAGATTCTGACATTCACCAATGTTTTCTTATTTGGGATTTGTTCTTAGGTAAGAACAGAATCTATGCACACTCAAGAGCACACTTACGTACATTTGAGTGCTGACATGTTCGTGCAAAATAATTGGTTATTACGTTTTCTTCAATTCTACAGTTGTATAATATTATAGGATTTAAATTACAATAATATTTTTATCATTTATAATATTTAATAATTATTTTCATTATTTTACAAAGCATTAATGTGCCATGTTCCTCCTCAGATGTTGGTTGCCTCAGCGGGAGTTCATCTGTAAATAAATGATAAAAATTACATTACATTACAGGCATTTAGCAGACGCTCTTATCCAGAGCGACTTACACAACTTTTTTACATAGCACTTTACATTGTATCCATTTATACAGCTGGATATATACTGAAGCAATGCAGGTTAAGTACCTTGCTCAAGGGTACAACGGCAGTGTCCTTACTCAGGAATCGAACCTGCGACCTTTCGGTTACAAGCCCAGTTCCTTACCCACTGTGCCACACTACAATCAAACCATTGTAGTGACCTTTTATTTTTGGGGGTTTCAATTATGCAATGTTTGGTCTATACTGCAAAAGCAAATGTTTAAATTTTGAGTACAAACTAAGCACTTAGGTAACACTTTTTATACACATGGACATGTTGAAGAAGAGAACACTTATTCAGAGGTGTCACTAGGGGGGTGCGGACCACATCGGGTGACACCATCAGATGGGGTCGACACCAAAATGACTGGCAATACATTTTTTGTGCAGCGACGGGTTGAAACAGCTAGTTTCTCCGATGCAGTTTACTGCTGGTTGATTTAATTAGTGGTATTAATGTGACGAGAAGCGCTTTGTTGTTTGAATGCATAACACAAAATTCCTTGTGCCCACTCCCACCAGCAATTTTTTTTTTTTTGCATCAGATTGGACATCAAACCATTTTTTTCTACTTCATCAGTTGTGCAACCTTCCCCGGATACAGCGTTCACTGAACATGTAGGCTAATAGCATCCCATACATCTTTTTTTTGTGTTATTTTATATCCACTACTGACCCTACTAATGACAGGTCGTTTGCTGTTCACTTCCTGCAGCAGTACCTCCACGTCAGAACTACTGAAATTTTTCTTACGTTTGGAGTCCGGTGCTCCACCGTCTTTAGATTTTCGTTTGGGCATTCTTGACTTCTCTCTCAACTTTTCTTTTCAATTTCTGCATGCACAGGGCCCTGCAGTCTCATGGCCTTTTATGGGGATTGGCGGGGCGTTTACCTATGCTAATTAGGAACAACTGGCATGCACTTTCAGTTTACGAGGACAATGGGATTCATCATTATAAGGACATGGTTGCAAACAATTCTGCGGTTTAAGAACACGTCATGAATCTGACGTAGACTTTTCTTAGGACCTTTCTCAAGAACAAATTTAAGAAAAAACTTTGGAAGATATTGGTGAATGAAGCCCATTGATATTTCTCAAATTCTTTTGCATGAAGGGCCCTCTTCTGGTCATGCTACAACATCTCATTTGGATTAAGGTTTGGACTCTTGACTTAGCCATTCCAAATCATGAATTTTATTCTGTTTAAACCATTCTGTTGTTGATTTGTTCATGTGTTTTACGTCATTGCCATGCAGCATCACCCAACTTATATTAAGCTTCAGGTGACGGAGTGCCACCCTGACATTCTCCTGTAAAATTTCTTGATACAATTTTAAATGATTTGTTCTCTCAATGATTGCAAGCTGTTCAGCCCCTGAGGCAACAAAGCAGCCCTAAACCACGAGGCTCCCTCCACCATGCTTCACAGTTTGGAGCAGTGCTTTTTCCCTCCAAACATAGTGTTGTGCATTTATTGTTGAACCTTTGTCTCATCCATCCATAGAACATTGTCCCAGAACCATTATGGAACATCCAAGCAGTATTTTGCAAACTTGAGACATGCAGCAATGTTTTTTTGAAGAACAGTGGTTTCATCCGTGGTGTCTTCCCATGAATATCATTCTTGTTTAGTGTTTGTCTTATAGTGGAGACATTAACAGAGACTTAGTTCAAGAGACTTCTTGTGGTCCTTTACTGTTACCCTAGGGTTCTTTTTGACCTGCTTCAGCATTGCATGCTGCACTCTTGCCATGATCTTTGCAGGATGCCCACTACTAGGGAGAGTAGCAATAGTCCAGAATTTGCACCATTTGTAGACAACAAAATTGTGGATTGATGAACACCCAGTACCTTTCAAAATACTTTTGTAGCATTTTACAGCTTTATGCATCTCTACAGTCCTTCTTCTAAGATCATCTGAAAATTATTTTAATCAGGACATGGTTGACATGAGCAGAAGTTTTTTGAGAAGAGCAGGCTCTGTCACTAACCAAACCTTGTGTGCCTTTTTTATAGGGCAGGGCACCTCCATCCCACATCTCCGATCTTGTATCATTGATTGGTACATCTAACTCCAATTAGATTTTGGAGATGTCAATAGCCTAGAGGTTCACATAGTTTTTCCAACCTAAATTGTGCATTTTAAAATTATACATTCAGTATTGACAAGAAAAGGTACAATTATTTGTTCGTTATTATTTTAACCAGATTTTGTATTATTGTGACTTAGATGAAGATCAGACCATATTTAATGAGTAATTAATGCAGAAATCTAAGTAAGTCCAAGGGTTCACAAACTTTTTCTTGCAACTGTAACTCAGTAATCCTGCTTTGTGAAATACCCCACTGAGCTGTTTGCCTGTCGGCTTATTCAGACAAAGCTATACGGCCCGGTAGGTCTCAGTGTTCATTATCACATAACTTCCCATGATACCCTTGTGAGCTGCTCTAGGTAAAAGCATCTGCTGAATAAATAAATATATAATTTAAAAAGCAACAACAACAAGAAGAGCAACATAATAATAATAATAATAATAATAATAATAATAATAAGGCTTATTCGGTATCTTTATTTCCAGTCATGTAACAATTCAAAACAATGATTTGCTCTAAATCCTGTCATTTTAATGAAAGGCTTTTGCTTAGGTTACTTCAAAATTGTGTTGAATTTATTAACATTTGGTTTTTAAATTGGAATATGATTTAGAGCGAACAAGTAGCCTATGTCCTTTATTTGTCATTCCCCTCAATTGGCTGGGCTGCTTTGAATCTTCTGAGCAGAAAACTGCAGCAATTTGTTTATTTCACTTAAACTGTTGCCGTGCTTTCACGCACCATGCATGCACTGTCCTGTATAGCACTAAGGGCACTTGTTAAAACCTTTATTCTTATTGAAAATAGGGATGTCTTCAGGGCAGGTCAGAGAAAGTCTTGCGAGGCGGTGGACCAGGCTCCTTTGTCTCTTGTTCTTTTCCCATGTCCTCAAACATCAAGATTCTGTGTGTGTGTGTGTGTGTGTGTGGGTGAGAGAGAGAGAGAGAGAGAGAAAGAGAGAGAGCGAGAGAGAGGTTTTCAGAGGAATGCAAATAGTTCATCTCCTATGATAAAAAAAAACGTAGAAGCACAAATCTGCACCAGGCTGATACTAAAAGTTTCAGCCCAGTCTAACTTTGGCCTTGAATAAAAAATATGCACTTGGAGCAACACTGAAGCTTGATACAAAGTTAGGCCTGATAATGATTGCTGGCTTTTTGTAAAATTTACACACTCCCCCAGTGCATGGAGTGGCTTGGATTCTAAATCCTTAAATGAATAATATGTTCATTATTACTAGTAGTGGGATTTCATATGATTGGAACATCTATAATACAGATTGTCCATTTAGATATGCTTACTTTTCTTTGTAAAGTTTTCATAATTTGTGCTAGTCACCTACATACATATTTTGTATGTGGTTATTGAACAGGTCATTGCAGCTAGACCCTTAAAATCACATGTTTTTTGTGTACTCTAAAACATATTCAAATATATAATGGTAACATTTGATCTACTGTAATTGTCTAAAATTCTGAAATATAGTCAAAATTCTGACTGAGACTTTGAGGCTGAGATTCCCTAAGATTCCAAAAAAATTTTAATCAAAGGTTTGGATCTTTGCCTAAGTCAGTATAATGTTATAACACCAATCATTTACTGGATGATTTCTATGACTGACATGCCTTTTAGGCATGGTTTAGATCTGGAATTATTGCTAACAACAATGGATGTTTCTTGTATGGAAACTTACATTCTCAATATGGCGTTCCTCTTGCCCAGCATCATGCTCAAAAAATCTGTATAGTTGATTGTGTCACGTGAAGTCCCTCCAACTACCTCTGACATCATCTTCTTGAGTTCCAGGTGAGTCTTAGCCACTCCCAGCTTCTCCAGCATGCGCTTGAGTCCCATCATATCTAATGACGCATAGTAGCGAGAGAGAAGCAGAGGCAATGAGCAAGACGGAAACTGCATGGTGAATATAGAACTATAGCACATTGTATTATTCTGTGTATAGCAATTATATAGTGAGCACCGTAATGCCTTGATTCTTGGATTTTGATTGGCCTTTGGAGCCTGTTATTACCAATATGATTCAAGAGTTATTATTGTAAGGCTAGGAGAAATGTGTCAAATCAAAATGCTAAAGTAGCCTTAGCAAATCTTGTTCTTTAAAACCGTCAGTTTATTTATTTAATAACACATACACTAATATACAGGAATGTGAATTTTGTTGGTGGCTGCACCCTGGTCTTTTGTAGACCGCTCATGTTAAAAAAAATGCTTAGTTTCTCCTCTACATTTGTTATATGTGGTGAAACAACCCACTAGAGGACTTTAGGCATTAAAAAATGGCATTGTGTTTTACAATACATTAGTGTACTAAGATCAGTGTGTCTGCTTCTCATTGTTACCTATCTCTCCTTGGTCATTGAGATCAAACTCCATGTATTTATCTGTGAAAACAAAAAGGCACACTTGTATGAGGGTGACTCTTGATTGACCTCTATCATTCAGTCACAAATAGCAAGTTTCACAACACAAAGTATGAACTGTTTCATATTATTGGCACAACAGTGAAATGAAACACAGACACATTTCATATGCTATAATCACAAAAGCAGGAAGTAAGGCTGTCTAGATAAATGATAACTGCCTCATCTGCATTGTTGTCGAAGGGACAAATCATCTGATGGTCATTGGTCATGCTGGCCAGTTTCTCAGGCAGACAACATTAGCACAGGGTAATGAGAACTAAGATGTTCAGGTTAATACTCACTTTTAAAGGAGTCCAGTTTGAGGCCAAGGTCCTCTTCATCAGCATATTTAGGATCACTGAGAAATATCTTCACAACAACAGAGAGAAACAAAATTCAAAGTGGGCACATTGTGTCATTTTATTGTACAATTGCTCCAGATTATTGTATGAGCTTAATACTGACAGTTTGTTTAACAATTTGAATGCGTTGTGACAGTTGATTCTAACAACAAATCTTATAGAACCTTGTCTGAACAGCTTATTTTGAATTAAATTTTTTTTTTTCCAATTGGACCTTTGCCAGAATAAATTGAACAATACAAACCGTGGAGCAACATGGTACCATGACCTACTGCACATGTTTATGTTATGGATACTCATTCAAACACACTTAAACACAGATGTGCAGAGACAGATGGACAGAAACAGACATATATAGATGGACAAATATATAACCACAAGCACCTGATTGATTGACTCCAGTTTTTCTTCTTGTTGTGTCTTAAGAAGCCCGAAAGCTTTTCCACCTTAAACAGAATGTAGGTAATACTTGTAAACTTGAATAGTCACTTCTCTGAAATTCACAAGTGAAGTAAAATAGTAATATTTGGAATTAGTCAGCTGAAGTATATTTCCTTATTTGGAGGAAAGCACAATGTAAATATGCGGAAGAACATTGAAAAGGAGCAATCCAATTGCATTGTCCATGAAGTTTGCAGATTATCTCAGAGTCTCTGTGAATATTCAATTTTTTCACCACTTGTAGCTTAGGGCTGCACATTCTATTTAATGTTTTAAATAAGAAATGGAAACGTACATTCATAACAAGAATGTCAAACTTCCCTATTTCCTTGTAGAAAACTAGTAAGAGATAGTCTCAGTTTGCAAACTGTTTTTGGCCTTAAGTTTAAAGGTAGTCTTGAGGGTGATATCCAAAAACCAATGTGTTGAAACAACATTATCTGTAATGATCTTTGAATTCGCAGTGTTCAGTTCCTCTGGTGAAAATAGTATACTTCCCCCTTTCAAAGCATGAATACAACACTGTTTAGAATAAAATTCTGTTTTACCCAGCAGTGTATGTGAAGAGATTACACATGTTAATATATTATATCAAATGTCAGTAATAACATAAGAATTTGTATTAAGTTATTATGTTAAAATATTTACAAAAACTGAAAAACTGAATAGGCTTATTTCACTGTGAAATATTTCATAACAATGTATGACATGATATGAAATGATATGAAAATACATACCATGTCCTTGAACGTAAGTGTGGAAATATTTTCAACACTTTTTAAATGGCAGATGTAGGCTATACCTGAAAAATTTAAGTCACTGGATTCTTCTACACTACAACATAGACCTAACCACCAGGAGTAATCCTGACATGAGGAAACCAAGAAAAAGATCCTCTCAGACATGATAGGTCACTACTACAAAAATGCATGGCTCAGCATTTTACAAAACAAGTAAGGGTAAAATAACAAACTATTTGTTTATATTTTGTATTATGAGATTGTGGAGTTATGCCACATTGTCCCACTGGATGGCAAACTAGATACATAATATATCTGCAACAATATATTTCATATCCATGTACATGCAGTTCACCTCTGATTCATTGAAATGTAACTGTACTTACGCCAGACAATACCCGTAACTGTTTCATCACTTCAGTAATGCACAAAATAGAATTTGAGGAGCAATGGGGAACAGGTGGTATACATCCACAAACATAAAACACAAGAGCCAAGCTGAATCATTTTGGATACACTATATAAAACAGCACAGGGGGATCGATAGGAGGAGAAATCAATTTCAACAAGCGGAAATACAGAAATGTGTCAGGAAAAGCAGCGATATTCGCTGACAAAGATGAGGGGGTTAAACCATACAAATACATGAACAATGAAATGATAACGATAATGATAACTATGATCTTACCCTGTGCAGATCTGTCCATGTCTGTCTTTTCTTCTATTTAAGGTGAGTAAATGAGTGAGCGTGGGGTAGAATCAAAGAGGCTGGGTTAAGCACTAATACTGAAAGTAACAAAGTCTGTGTGTCGTGTGCTGCATATAAGGACAAACAGCAAGGCGTAGAGGAAGTGGGAGAGTTAACATTAGAATGTGTGGGTTTTACTCAATTCTCCAGCACCCAGTGAGATGGACAAGACCAAAGAATGAGCAAAAGCTCTTTGTACATGCAACGTTTCCGCTGATAAGGTTTTGCCGTGGCGTGGCGCCACGGCAAAATCCTTACCGCCACACCATAATAAAAAATAAAATAATAATAATAATAATAATATATATATATATATATATATATATATATATATATATATATATATATACTGTATCTAGACTATATATTAAATTCATAAATTTAAAAATGTTAAACTTCAAAGATATTTCTGCCTAAATGCGCTTTCAAATCCATACTGTCGCGTCCACATATTTATTAAAAAGAGCCTAGGCCGCGCGCTCCGTGCTTGCTCCTTTCTGAGGCGGTCGGAAGACTTGCAGCGCGCGAATGTCGCATGGTCTGTCAAAGTGTCACTTTTTTTTCTTCAGCCACCGAAAGACAAGGAAAAGTTAGTTAGCGACGCTTCAAATATTACAAAAATACCATAGTGTTAACCTGTGTTTTAATTGGACCAAATAAGTGCCGGTACCTACTCCTCAAAATACATACTGTTTAAAATAAATTAATGTTGGTAATCAAAAGAAGAGTCGGTAGGCTACTCATATACAAGTCCCGACAGCTCCTGCCCATCTGAAGCACTGGCGTTAACTATCATTCGGTGATGACAACTGGCGGATCCTAACTCTGTTCGGGCACGTGGAATGCCTCATGCAGTTGTCTGATCGGACAAGTAAAAAATAAATATGATACATATGTAACGTTATCT
Organism: Anguilla anguilla; assembly: GCF_013347855.1. Classification (NCBI taxonomy): domain Eukaryota; kingdom Metazoa; phylum Chordata; class Actinopteri; order Anguilliformes; family Anguillidae; genus Anguilla; species Anguilla anguilla. The sequence continues at coordinate 65,902,765 of NC_049201.1, forward strand.
GAAAAGAAACAGTGTTTGTTTGAGCCGAAGCGGAACCTGTTCCAGTTGAGCTACGTAGGCTACGTGCCTACCTTTTTTTTTTTTTTTTTTTTTTTTTTTAATCTAGAGCTACTGTTATAATGGTACAATACATCTGATTAAAATGGTGACCTGGAGAAGCCCGTCAGATGTGGCGGCTGCAAATTGTTGGCAAATCGCCAAAACAGCGCTAATTAAAAAATATATTAGGGCATTTAAAATGTTTGAGTGATTCATCTACTTCCATTTCCATACTACAACATGGTGATTTTTTCCCATGAAAACGAAAGGGAAAGTGTTTATTTTTAAGGTTTTGTGAATGTAGTGAGCTAGCAAAACTGAGAGTTAGGCTACAGTTGCTACAGCTGACAAAGAGGGCTGCATTCTAATGACGATTATGATTATAACGAGAGGAGCAGTCTCACAAGCTGCTGCAGTGTCCAGAAATGAATATATTAATCAATCTAAGTTAGTTAGGAAATTTTTGTATCATGCTTTTCAGTAGATTTAGAATGTAACAGAACAGAATCTTTAAAGCCATTTTTCTCACTTTTTCCTTTTTTTTTTGCATGGACAATGCATGTAAACTCTGTCATTGAGTGTGAGAGAGACAGAGAGAGAGGGCTTTGAATGTGGACCCAGCTCAAATTATATTGTTAAATAAAAAGATAAAACATTCTAAGTACTATTTTGTCATGGTAATTGAGTTAATTTAGCAGAAGTGTCCCTTTTAAAGTGCAATATGTAACTTTTCTTGAGTATCAATTTTGGTTATATAGTCCTCTATTCTTGAAGATAGAACTTCTAGATGGACAATGTGCTATTTTAATTGTTCTCACCCCACCATAACTCAAAATGCAGGCCTATTTTGCTTCAATATTTACAAACAATAGAAGGGTTAACAAACCTTTTATGGTTTTAAAGTACATCTAAAACTACCTTTTAGCTCTTGCAAACCGTTATTCCTTGTGTCAAGAGCTCATCAGAGCTATAAGATAGCTTTTAAAAAAAAACCTTTAAGAAGTCTCAAGAGGTTATGTTTTCATAGTCTTAAACTTTTTTGCCTTTGCTACAACCCCCCCCCCCCCCCCCCCCCCCCTTCGGACATCCACCACCATACCAAGAGATCAATTCCACAGCAAACACTGTCATGTGTGGACATACACACATGCACACGGTCCTGCACCAATTGCTAACAATGAAATTCTAAAAATAAAAATCAATACTAACAGGCTAGTGAGTTTTAATATTAAAGTGAAAGCATTTAACTGTAAGAGTGCACATTAAATGTATATGAGAGAGAGAAAAGGAACCTCGGGCATGTTAGAATACCGAAATGTACAAGTGCTAATTTCACAACAAGCTTCCTGCTTCCTGATTTGGTTAACACTCAGGCACCCCCATGCCCCCCCCCCCCCTCCCCCCAAAGCAGCCACACCCCCACGAAGAAATCACATGGTAATTTATACATTTATTTCTTCAGGCAGTTGAAGCTGTTTTATATCTTCATTCCCCATCTAGTGGCCAGATAGTTGTACAAGAAAAAAAAAAAAACATCCAGAAGTGTTACCAGTCCCCAATGTACACCAGGATAGGCTCCAGCACCTCCCATGACCCTGCCCAGGATAAGCGGGTATAGATAATTGATGGATTTTCAATGCAACATATTTTTGTCATCCAAGACAATTATGTCAATTTATTTTATTTATTTATTTATTTTTTGCCAGGTCTCAAGAAAATATAGTGCAGTTTTTATTTGAATGTTCATATACACATTGTATATTGTATAAGCATTGTATTTTGGATAATGAACCTCGCTATTTCAAAAGTTGCTTCTGCTCAAAGATGTCTCACTGAGGGAGACTTGTTCAGCCTACATTTAAGTATCAAGTATCAGATTCATACAATCAGATTTTTTACTGGAACGATTACTGAACCGTTGCTTGCTTATATGACACTGCTTACAGAGTGCCTTAACCCAAACTACAATATGGGTGGCAATACAATCAGTGAAGCTAAACCCTGGTAATATTCCAGTTTTGTTAAACAAATCACCTATTACAATTTGAAGGGCCAAACAAAACTTTTGTTGGAAAGCCAGTCTCATTTGCTTATAGAATGTGGGTGTCATTTTTTACTCATTTGTGCTTTCAATTGACACTCATTTGAAATCAATCACTTCTAGAACCACCTATTATCATTTGAGAAACATAACAAAGCTTTGCCAGTATCTGAGCAGGAAAGTTGTAGAGATATTGGCCCACTCCTACTTCATATAATGCGTTGTTAGCACCTTACGTGTCTGTTAGATCAGCTCGGAAGGTGAAGGACTGCAAATGCTGCCCAGGTATTACCTCAGGGGCCAACGTGGGGCTGAGCATCTCCAATTCCCACCCACATTTGGACTGGCCACTGTCTCTGCATCCACAGTTGTGTTCAATATATCAAACCCACGTTGGCTTATGGGATCAATCAGTGCCTGACTCATTTGGCATTCAATATTGCTTAAATTCTGTTCAATATACATGTACCACCGCACAAATAAACAAACAGTGCTGCAGATCAGAGTGCTCTTCAACCCTGATGCATCAATGGGGTTAATCAATACTAGAGAAACCAGGCAGAATAGCAAGGGGAACTGAAAACAGAAGCTGAGAACACCACTCAAATGAGAGAACTGATGTCAGTCTCGGGTAAGAGAAACTCTGGTATACTTGCCAGAAATCATAAAGCAACTTCAGAGAAGGAGAAGAAATGACTCAGTCTCATTGGATATTGTTATTTTTCCTATTCAAAATGAAAGAGGCTCCAAAGTGCCATGGTAAGTATTGCATTTTATGAATCCAAATATCTTAAATATGCTTCATTGCAACATCTAAGGTATTGTATAAATGGAGGTTTTAATGTAGCACAATTATGTATATTTCTTTGTGAAAATGCCATGTCACTGTGTCACTGTGAAAAAGTATAATAGTAGAGGACACTATATTGATATATAGATGATCCTATTGTATTTTTCCCATCAGCACAGAATTCTTTCAATGCTGTGATGCAAAACGTATTTTCAAATATTTCAAAATTCAGAAAAAAGTTGAAACATCTTGAAATGTCCAGTGACCAACTTGATTCAATTGTTTTTCTGATGGTGACAATCCAGTAACGGTGTTCAGGAAGATGTGCTTTTTAGAAATTTTCGTAAACCTGTTTTACAATTATTTATTTATTGTTTCTAGCCTATTGTTTCCGCTATTATTTGTTACAGACAATTAGTTCCAGAGAATAATGTTGTAATTTAAAAACATTATCATAATTTGAAGTTTCACAGAATTAAATTCAATATTTAGCAGATTTACACATTGTTACCAGACATGTGCTCAATCAAAGTACAACCAACAGTTTGGGGAAAGGCGTTTCCTGTTTTATTATGACAATGGCCCAAAGCATACAGTGAGGTCTATATTAAAATGGTTTTGTCGAGAACGGAAGAAAAGAACTTGACTGACCCGCACAGAGACTGACCTCAACCTCATCCAACACCTTTGGGATCAATTGGAAAGCCAACTGTGAGCCAGACCCAATTTCCCAATCATAGCCTGACCTCACCAATGCTCTTCTAGTCAAATGGAAGCAAATCCCTGCAGCAATGCTCCAACATCTAGTATAAAACCTTCCCAGAAGAGTGGAGGTTGTTATAGCAGCAAAGGGTGGACCAACTCCATATTAATGGCCATAATTTTGGATGAGATGTTGAATGTCAGGTGTCCACATACTTTTGGCCATGCAGTGTATAATGAATTCAAAGATGGCGATCATTCATACAGTTGTGAAATGGTACAGTAAAAGACCAGATTTAGTCACTAGGGTGCTAATATTCAATTTCTTCCTCTCCCTTAAGGCGAACTCCTTAATTCCTGTGAAAAGGTCAAAATCCATGAGGTTTCCGCTGCTTTGGGTAAAACTGCAAATTTACCCTGCTCTGTTTCAAGCACAGAAATGTGTCAGTACAGAATGAAATGGGTGAGCTATACATCAGCCAGTGCCAAACCATACACACTGCAGACCTGGTCACCCCTTTCACGACACGACACTTCACAGCATTTGCATGGGGAACGGCTAACCTTTCTATGGGGAGAGGAGGGTGTGGAAGTGGGGAACTGGACCCTCTCCCTGAAAGATGTAAGGATGAGCGACTCTGGAACATATATCTGTCAGGTCTGGATTGGATGGCAGTGCGTTATGCGCACACATGTCATTCTTAAGGTCAAAGGTAAAGGTCAAGGTCATTCACTTCCTGCTCAGTACGTTATTTGATCCCATGCTGCTTTTCAGTTCCTCTTTTATTTTTTGTATTGATAAATACTGTACTTTAATTTTTATTTATGAATGAATACATAAAAGATTGAGCTTTGTACGTCTCAAAGCAGAATTTATCTTTAACCAAAGCTTTATTTTCTTATTTTATGTTCTATGAAGAGTGTGAAGTTCTAAACCCTATCGCTGCATTACACAAGACAACAGTCATCCTGCCTTGCCCCTTTACAAGCTATCAAGGAAACACCCCAACCCCTAAAGTCAGTTGGTTTTTGGGTCCGGAAGGCCAGGGGTCCCTCATACTTCGCCATCCTCCTACACCATCTTCCCCAAACTCCAGTGGCCCCATTTCATTGCAAGGACGAGTCAGATTTTCAGGAGATCTTAATTCAGGCAATGCAACATTAACTATTTCTGAGCTAAATTTGAATGACACTGACTGGTACCGGTGCACACTGCACATGGGGGAAAACAAAACGATTTGTAAGGAAATGAGGCTCCATGTGAGAGGTGAGTGTTTGTCTCACTTTAGAAATCTGATCATTGATATTATGTGCTGCAGTTATGTTCTCTATGCATCTTGTTGAGTGAATCTTGTTGGTTATAATTGTGTATCCTAGCTCAGACTTTCTGCATCAATTGTAGGTCTATACTCTCTCTGTCAGTTATCAATCATATATACATGGCACTCATTAATATTTTCCAGATTGACGTACACATTTGTAATCTCTTTTCAGATTTTCCTGGATCAGAGGTGACCTTGACAACTGACACAATAAATGTGTCTATGAAGGCTAATGGTAAAGTCTATTGTCTTGTCGTCTCATTGTGTATGGAGGTGGATAAAGGCCTTTTGTACACTCTCATAACACGCTAGGACCACAGTCCTGGAGAGCTGCAGTCTCTGCTGGTTTTTGTGATTTTCTGTCAATCAGCAGACAATTTAGGCCCTGGAAATAAGGTGATTCTTTAGATAATGGAAACTCTTTAGCCAATTGATGGCTTAAATTAAACGGTTAAGTGCATGAACATATCAAAAACCAGCTGACACAGCAGCCCTCCAGGATCTTAGTTTGAGATCCATGCGCTAGAATGATACCCATCAGCATGCAGCTCTTATGTTTTATCAGTATGCACAGGAAATTACATTTTTCAGTTCTGTCATTCTGTTTGTTGACATATTAATGATTATTTACGCAATGTCTCAGCCAATGAGGAGACTGGTGGAAGTCCCGCTGTTGTGGTGGTCTCAGTTTTATCAGTGTGTGTTGCTGTGGCAGTGGCTGGAGCCTACATCAGATACCGCAAAAACCCAATCTCAGGTACACACATAATGTAGTTATGTTGTGGCATCAAACAGGTGAAATTAAATGTGGAAAGGTTTATAGTTCAATTTTGGTAATGTGAACATCAGAGTGCATTTCCCTGTGTTGGCCAAGTTCTGAGCCTAGTTCTGTTTGTATTCTCATATTTTGTAATATTTAAGAAGCTTAAAAATACTTTTTATACAACACCCATGGCATACTTACTGAAATAGAATTAATAAAACTGTGATTTGGTTTGGAATGAAAGTATAGCACACACAAAACTGTGAGTAGGTAGACGAGTGAACAATTTATCCTGTTTGTGTGGGATAAGCTAATGGTGATTCTTTTCTCTCTCTCAGTTGAAGACAACCTTGAGGATGAGCCCTATGAAAATATAAACCGTACTCGAGACTCAGGTAAACCTTTTAAGTAATGGAGCGTATGAACAGAGCAGCATTTACTCCTGCTTGCATTCTACTATCAAGCAACAGTAAAGATTAACAGACAACAGGCAACAGAATGAAACTACACTCGCAAGATGTTCACCAATCTTCTGACTGCCTGTAAATTTATGACTAGTTAGCAAAAATATATGTATATTTTAATTTTTTTGCACCCAGTAGATATTGTTTGTATTCATCTATGTACATATAGTATTGTATATAAAATGCAAACTAGGTATTTATTATATATTTTATAGCTACCTGAATTATTTTTGTACTTTACAGATTGTTTAATGAGCAAATACAACTAAAATGTATATATAAATATATAAAGTGTGAACTGACAATAATTGTTTAGCTGCTACTTTATCATTAAAGAAGAAAAGAAGTTCCCCAGTGCTGTGTGGTCCTTTCTCCTATTGTTTATCAGATCACATGAATCATGCCAAACTTGAGATAACGTATGAATTCAATTAGTGTTTTGTTGCTTTGGACCTATGTTTTGGAATAAGTATATAAGACGTAGTTTTAAGTTAATTTGAATTCAATTAACATTTGGCATTTAGATACATATATAAAATACCAGTATTACAAACATGATTCTTTCTAATTTTCTCTTTCACAGCTTTTTTGCCTGATACTCTTTATACGCTTGCTCAATGCGATACACAGGATGGTATGTAGCTTGACAATAATAAATATGTGTACTGCATATTGTATATCACTCCTTACACTAAGAAAAAAGAATACAGTGGTCTATATTTTCCAAATGTAATTAAATTCTGCCTAAATTCTTTGTGTTTTCCAACAGCTGGAAGCCACTAAAAAGGAGACAGCTGACATGACTTTTCAGTTGAATTATTTGTTGTTGTTTTCATATCTACCCTGACAGTTCATACATGTACGGGATGAATTTGTTTGTTGTAAATTAAGAAAATAAAAAAATGTAAGTACATCTTTTTTTGATTTGTGAACCATATGGTGTCTTACATGTCCTTGCAATGCATGTCGGTATATTTCTAAATGTTGTCATGAAATTATAAGAACATTTTAAATTTAAATATATGTATAGATTATACACTCATCTATTAATACTTAACCCTTCAAATAAGAAATAATTGAGTGCGAGAAAATAAAATCCAACTCTCAAAGCCTGAAGTTGATTTTGTCTACTGCTGTCATCTATTTTTATTGTAACGTTTTAGTCAGATGAATGATTAGATACTTGTCACATGAATATAAATGTAGGCAAACAACCTTTAGAAAGAGGAACTAATTGTCTGTAACAGCCCTCATTTACAGCTTTTGAGTTTCTTCTCTAAACAGTTTGAAGGAACATAGCTGTCAGTAGTTAAGTGCCTTCTATACTGTGCTATCCCTTCATAACATCCAGTAGTGCTAAAGTAACAAACTAAGCTTTATCCATGTAAATGGGAGGTCCTTCTTTACGTGTATAGACTTATAGCCTATTACCAAAAACAGAAAAAGTGCTGGAGTAAATGACAAAGAAATACATGACATTACATTTATTTGGCAGGCACTTTCATCCAAAGCAGCATACAATAGGTGCACACCGAAGGTCATTGGAACAACTACAAAACACAGGTCTGATAAGGTACATCCGGGTCAGCCTTGATATGATTATTTATCTAAATTTAAATAGAAAAAAAGGAGTTTGTGTTCAGATTGTGTTTATGGTTTTATTACCACAGATAAAAATGTGCTGACATGTTGGTTGTTGGCATATATCAGACATACACACACTGTCACAGTCACCAGAGAACTACTAGGTAGCCTGCAAAGCAACGGCACCACCACAGCCTTCACCCACAGCTGGAGGTCAGTCCATACACACACACCTACACACACACACAGATTCTATTATTATTATATTCTACTTCCCGGTTAATTACTATAGCTTTCTCACTTCCTGTTGCTTCTTTTTCCTGTTGGAAAGGCTTTAAAAAAGCATGACAATTCAATGTGAGACACTCACTACTGTGCCACTTGTACACATGCAAGGAACACTGCAGCTGAAATGCATCAACTCCATCTCCTAAAGGGTCACATTGAATGTCAATATTCAAGCATTTTGCAATTGTGTCAGATGCAAATCACAGCTCTATTGATGTATTAGTTTTACCTACCATTCTTACAAATAATTAATTGCCATAACTGGCTGAAAATTGTGACTTGTCACGAAACAGGTGAATGACAACTTAATGACCTTGCTGGCTATAAGAATGTTTTCTTACAACACACCAAATATAGACATTTTCAGAAATCTTGAAAAAAGTGAACCTAAGACAAGCTAATAACTATTACATGCACCGACTTGTCATATGCTAGGCTCTGTTGCAAAAATAATAGAGTGAACCAGGGGTGGATTGAGCTTGGCAAAGACAGATTGAGAGTGGTTGTAGGCAGTGGTTATTCCTGGTTCACAGCTGACTGCAGGACATAAACGGTGCTTATTGCTTCTGACTGTTCGCCTTCCAGGTTCCTTTTCTCTGGATCTGTCCTACAGGCTGGCTCCCCACACTCCTCATAAAGAGCCATCTGCAAGCACAAAGCACAGAAATTATGTGTCCGAGCTCTGTCTACCTGTGTCATTCCTTGTCCTATAGTGTTTCAGCTATTTACCTATTCCTGGCCCGTCAGAACCGTTGACAAGAACAGGATATCAGAAGGCCACAACAATAAAAATAAAAAATAAAACAAAAAAGACATGTTACAATGCTTTGTAAACAAGTCTTAAAGAATTATTGTTGCCTTGTTACCCTTGTAGTAATGTGTTTTTGTTATTTTTAGTTTCATTTAGTTTCATTCAAAAAAAAATTTGCCCCCAACTCAAGTCTGTGTATATCCAGTTCCCACCCCAATCTAGAATGTCTGCAGCTGTGTTCCATGTTCAAACCACCTCTGTTCTCCTCTGAAACACATGCTACCCAACAGCTCCTTTTTTTTTCACACAGCAGACCCCAGGTATGTGTCATCAGAGGGAGACCTTTCATACATGGCTTTGACGTGCAGTCATACAAGTACCCTTATCAGCCAGTAGGGGTCGCCATAGGAATATGTGTTACATTGCTCTATCTGACTGAATCTTCCAGTACCCTGATGCAAGCCTCAATTGTGCGTCGGCCTTTAGAGCTACTTAAAAATGTATTTGTAATATTTTAGATTATTTGTTTTGTTACTCCTGGGAAAGCATTGTTTGGTTAATTCATGCTTGCACAAATGTTGAGAGGGGGTTTAGAATTTGAATCATGGAATGTTACAACCTGGCTCTGGAGCAACACAGAGTGGGGAGGGCCGTCACATGGAACAAGACTGAAATTGATAAAGACAATTAGTTATTCAATTACTTACATTTTTCTCCACTCTGAAATTGGCATATGCACTTTCTTTGAAAGAAGGATAGAGAAAGATGTGAATATACAATACTGCATTAGTCTACAGTCTATTGAAACATTTCACTGCACAAGTCTATTGAAACATTTCACTGTCAGAAAAAATGGAGAAGCACGCTATTTAAACCTCAGATTTTCAAAATGATACACGTATACCAGTGTGTGTCTTGTGCTTCCTCTTCCAACAGGTTCCCATAACAGCAACACAGAGTAACAGTATCAGTAGAAGGACGCAGCTTACTATAACAGGCAAAGCATAATCCGCTGAAAGAGAACAAGACCCATTACTCAAGATCTTTAGACCCAGAGGAGGACCCATTACCACAAAGCAATGAAACTCAAAGCCACATAGACTTACAGTGAATTGCAAAAGTATTTACATGGTGATACACTTTTTGTTGTTTTGGCCGTATGCTCCAGCACATTGGAAATGTATGAGGTCAGGAATCCAGGGTGACACACAGAACATGTTAGTTTTTAGCACCTTGTACTGCCCACTCTTGCCTGGCTTTTTCAGCCCCCTCTCTCAGCACGATGCACGCAAGCCTCTCCGAGACCCGAAGCTCAGGGACAAACAGCTGGGACATCAGGGTGTTGTTTACTTGCACAACACTGCTGGCACCTTGGTGGCCTCCTGCACTGTGACTCCAAGTCAAATTCATGTTTTTATCACAGGCATCTGCGCAGGTGAGTGAGCAGGTTAGAGTGAAGCTGAAGTTTTGCTGGGGAGGAACACCGGCGTGGTCTCTATTCACTGAGAGAGAATTGGGAACTGGGAGTAAGGAAAGAAAAATGACTCTGTTTCTCTATACCTGATGTGCAATGATGGTTCTGAGCCTATACAGTATGGCTGCCATGTATCTTCAAAGGTAGGGAATAGATTAGAGAAGTGAACCCTCTTGAAGAGGGCTTAGAAATACACATTATGAAATGAATGCATACACACAAGCACAAGCACACACACTCGCACACATGAATACAGTCTAGTTTGAATATAGTTGGAACTTTCAGCAATGGTAGTTCTTCATTCACAAATATATTTTCAAGACATGTTGTATAGTTTTTTAAAAAGCATAAAAATCTCCCTGACTTAAATATTGCATGCATGTGCACCACATAATTCCACATAGTTTGCTTCAAATCATTTCGCAGGAAGGTTTTACTACGTACCCTCCAGTGTGTGGAACAGTATTCTTCTGTGTGTGAAGATGAGGCCTGAGCCATTGAGTTGTGAACACTGGTAATACCCGGAGTGTGCTGGGGTCACAGACTTAATTAGTAATGAAGAGTCTGGCTTCATTATAAAACCTTGGATCTTTCTGTCGGCCAGGGTTGTGGCATCATTCTCATCTGACGATGTGACATGATCTTCCTGGATCTGAGTGATCAGTGTCTTTTCTCCAACAGACCACTGAAAAATTTCTCCTGCGCCAGGGGTTGCAATGTCAGTGCAGGGCAAAGTCACAGACCCTCCCACTGATGCAAACACTTCCTCTACACCATCTGAGTCAGAGTGAGAAAGAGAGAGAGAGAGAGAGAGATAGAGAGAGAAAATTAGTGCAAAGTCATCTGGTGATCAACCTTGTATAACAGGGCCATTAAAAATTGTTGTGTCCAATTTTAAAATTTTAATATTGGTCTTTGTTCACATAGCGCGTCCACAAACCACTGGTATAGCACCATGTCCAGTGCAGCTCTTATCTTTATTTTGGGAACTAGCTTTGTCTTCTATTGAAAGTTTCTCTTCTTTTTTTCCACCAAAGAAGGGTGGACTCTGGTGATTTTTCTTTAACACTAAACATTTTTTCATTTTCTACCAGCTTTCGCTTTCATTCTCAAGAGAACTAAAGTATCAACAATCTAAAATTTCACTAAAACTTGCAAACTTTGCATTCATTGCAATTGGTTGACAGTCTAGCTGAGAATGAGACTGGCTTTGAAACTAAATATTCATTACTGCAGACTGCATTTAGCAGATGCTCCTATCTAGAGGGACTTACACACAACAACATAGTTTTATACAGGTCGATTTATACAACAGGATATATACGGCAGCCATTCACGTCAAGTATCTGCCTCAAGGTTACAACAGCAGTGCTCGGGAATTGAAACCTGCAACCTTCAGGTTGCAAGGCCAGTTCTGTATCCATAATACTATACAGGTAAAATATCGGCAGCACCAGCTCTCGGTGTGGGCTTGGGGGAAGACGGAGATACATGATTCGCAATATTGGATTGATCTTGTCGCAAAAGCCAGATCTGTGAATTATGAGGCTGAGAAGCAGGCCTATAGGCTACAGGAGCCATGCCACAATCAAAATATATGTAATATATATCCAAATTCATGCGACACAGATAACTTGACTTGGCTCTGGTCCTCTGGATAAGATGGAAAAAATCTCATTATTTCCTTTTGCCTTTCGCTAAGAGTGCATGTTGGTTCTCACTGTTCTAGCATGGCTTTGATCAGCTGCACTAGTACATCCAAAAACACCAAACTTGCCTTACCTATGAGTTTGGTGACATAGCTCTGTGTTGTCTTCACTTCCTTCCCCTCAATCAGTTGACACCTCCAGTGCTTATTATGGTCTGTCCTTGTGAGTTCCACTGCCATTGTGGAGTGGCATGCAGATAGATGGGAGATCTTATACCTGTTGCCCCATAACTCGGCACCATTCTCACTTACCCAGCGGAAACTTATCCCAGTGTGGTTGCAAAACACAAGGCCAGTGGCGACAGACAAGTAGCAATTTAGAGAGACTGTTGTTCTGGCAATGAGGCCAGTGTTTGGGGTCACGGTAACTGTAGAAAAATGTAGGAGCATATATGTTAATTTTATTCTTCTACAACATCTCTAGGCATTACATGGTTGATTCATTTACCGTGCCCTCCAAATACAACACAATGCCTCATACATGTTTCATATTTATCTCTTAATCTCAAAACAAAATGCTTTAAGTAAATAGCAAAAATAATAAATTTCACTCTACCATTCCCATACTTTTGGAGGACACTGAATGGTCATTATCATGGGAACCTTGAGGAAAAAAGCTTTTTATTGCGGTAATAAAACATTTAAGGTCAAAATTTAATATGATGCCTTTTTGGCCACTACTGCAGAGCCTTCACACTAATATTGTGAGACTTTAGACTTGCTTTAAAGTCATTAAATGCAATTCAATTTTACCCCACATGTAATGATGCACAAAATGCCTTTTATATTATGGAGATACAGTATTTTCTGTAAAGGTTGATTCTAATTTGAATAATGAAGATGACAATGACATACTGTTGAGCAGCTGAAGACTTGTGCTGGGAGAGATGGCTCCATCCTGGCAGGTGTACTGTCCTCCATCCTCTGAAGTCAGATTAGATATGAGCAGCGAGCAGTCTGGACCCACCCTCAGTCTCCTGGCTCTGTTCGTCTTGATGTCTGTCACCTTCCCATCTTGGACTAAATCATCATCAAACATGAACATCTCCCTGAATCTCCAAAGGACTGCTGAGCAGGATCTGTGGGCATTTGTGCCACATGGTAGAGCCACACTGGCCCCTACTGATGAGTAGATTACTGTCCCATCTGAGGGGAGGGAGGGCAAGAGAGTGAGAGAGACATAGATAGAGACACAGATAGAGAGAGAGAGAGAGAGAGAGAGAGAGAGATAGAGAGAGAGATGTATTGTACTCATATAAGGATATAAGAATATTATATCATAAGACTCATTTAATAAATGCTGAAAAAACAAAGCGATGGAGTGAGAAACTGAAACACACCTGCTTGCATCTTGACTGGATTAACGATGAATGAAAAATTGGTGATTATATAATATGTGGTTATTTTATTGTAATTCTGTGGGGTTAGTATTTACACTGTCTGTACAAGAAACCAGTAAATAAAATAAATCAGTTATATGTTGAGATACAGTGTCATACCTTCAGCAAGAGTGTATTACACACAAGACAACAGAACATGTGCAACAGAACAGTATATGTAAATTGATAACTTTCATAAATGACACCATCCAAAAAACTATCAAATAATGAAAAGGATAAGACAGCAAAGTAGAGTCATGCTTAACCATATGAAACAAATAATAACTGTACCACATAATTGCCTTTGTAATCCCATCAGAAGCAGAACCGAGGGATACAGGCCTGCGACCATTCTTCACTCCCTTGCACTTTCATTGTGGTGTTTCCTTTTTTCATATGTATTTATAGGACACAAACTCGTGCTGAGGAAATGATTTCATATTTCCTATGGGTGCGTATCCTAACTTCTGCAAATGAAAGAGCTGCTGGGAAAATGGTAATGTCCAGCAATCTTCAGTGATACCTTTGCCCCTTTTCGTTTATCTCTCCAGCCACAGTTTTAACTATAGCAAGACCGTTCCAGCTGCTGGTCTTTTTAAAAAATCTCCTTATGACTCGTCTTGGAACACAGGGGTCTGTTTAATTGTAACTTACCTCTGAGTAGTTTTGGAACATTTTCTTATTTACACAGCATTAATGTCAGTGAATGCTAATGCTAGTATTTAGTTCAGAAAATTTCCAGCTTTATAAATATAAGAACTTTTACTGAGATTTTGCCATCATTAAGTTCCACACTGTTGCCATTATTATTTATGTAAGCATGCAAAAATAGTCTTTACAAGCTTTAAATTATTTCCCTATTGCCTAATAACCTTACTGCCAATAACCAAAATATTGTACTACTCCATACTGCCCTCTGTGGTTATGTCAGAATCTGTTCATTATTTTGCATTAGCACAATACACTGTACAGTGTATTGTGCGAAGGCTAGCAGCACATCAACAAAAAAGATAATGCATTTTTCCCCACATGATTTTCATAGTAAAATAAATCCAATAAGAATTGAATAAACACCAAGCTTTTATTTAAATACATAGATTTTCATTATGTGCACTGTATTCACAGTAATGCATTTAAAAATATAAGCTATACACAAAAAAATATTTTCAGTGAAAACAAAACAAATTCTGACCCATCAACTAATATCCATGATATTTTATTTCATTATTGCAATCTAAAATATTGCACTATATAAAATATAGTCTTTATTGTAGTTGCATAAATTTTCAGCGTAAGATTGCATATTATACCAGCATCATGGAATGAATAAGCTAGCTCAGTAAACAAAACAATAGACTCAAATGTGATCTAAATAAACAGAGGTGTAAATAAAATATGGAATGAACAGTAACATTACATATTTTACAGGAAACAAAATTCTGTAGGAAGGCATGCAAGCTTCTGTCACTGAAAGATTTTGCAGTGTACAGTAATGCACAATGTAACATACTTTCTGGAGATAACTGTTGAATACATCAAAGCAAATAAGACATGTATTGCATGCTGGGAGCCTTACACACTGAAATGAAAAATGCTCAAGATATTGATGTGTCAGTTTTGCTGCAAGGTGAAATTGAACTCCATTTATGTATTTGGGGTGTCTGTTTGTTCAAACATCAATGTGCAATGGTTTACACCTACCATTAAGTTCTTGGATTTAGCAGCTTGAGAGGCTGGGCACTGGAATCTGCACTGGGATAAAAGAATGGATACAAGGTGTCTTTGAAATTTTCCCCCAAGAAGGAGAACAGTGGACTCATGTCTTCTGTGTTGTAAAAGGACAATTGGCCTGCCTCATAATCTAGGTACACACCGACCCTCCTCACCCCCTTGTTGCCCACAGTCCAGTACCCATTTTCAGGGGACAAAACCACCCAGCCATCCCGCTCTGCTGTTTCACTGGCCACACCCACATCCCAGTCCGGTTGGTCTCCCACCTCTACCTCCCAGTAGTGACGGCCTGAGGAAAAGCCATGTTTGGCCAGTACGCATGGGCTGAACTCAAAACGGGCCTCTCCCATGGACAACCCTTCCTTGGGGGTGTGGCTGTAGCGGGCAGTTGTGAGGTCATTGGAGAGAGACAGGAATGGATTGGCAGTGGCTGGGTCAAGGGTCAAAGTACAGAGACCTGCAGAAAAGACAATGAGAGATGGGGTACTATTTTAGTATAAATAGTAGTACTGAAGAACAGACTGTAGTGTAACTATCACCATTTTGTTCCATTATTTGAGAAATAATGCAATCAATCACTTGGTAGATTGTTCTCGGTGAGTGTTCTGCAAAAGTGCAATTTTAGCATTTAGTTCTGCACGCCCACTCATAAAAAAGAGAGACGGCGAGAGAGAGAGAGGGGGTGGGGAGAGAGAGAGAGAGAGAGAGAGAAAGAGAGAGAGAGAGAGAGAGAGAGAGAGAGAGAGAGAGAGAGAGAGAGAGAGAGAGAGAGAGAGAGAGAGAGAGAGAGAGAGAGAGAGAGAGAGAGAGACTAACTACAGAAATTAAAGTTTTGTCAAGTGACACCTACTCAAATTGGGTGGTGGTGCATGGTGCGAACTGTTAACATGGGCTAAAAAAGTAAGCTATAATTTCACGGGTGATTGATATCTGCTCTGACAGGACAGAGCTAAACCTGCATCTGATGTTGCAGGAAGCATGAGCAATGTTGTATTAAGGAGTACGTAAATTTGACTTATTTTAAAAATAAATGTGTACAAAGCCTTCCATTCGGTCAGTAAATTGCCAAACATAGATCTAAAATAAAGACCTGTGGATTAAAAAATCAGGGTTTGCCCTGAATCCTGGACTAGTTCATTTTCATGCTAGATGTGTCATACTGCAATAATTGTCCATGAAAAGAAACATTATGAAGTATAAAAAATCAGTGGTGGGTAAATAAAATGGGAGCCATTATAAAGTGTATGTAGTAATGAAACAACATGGTCGTTTATTAGTTTATGTATTTTCAAAAGTCAAAGGTAAAAGTGTTCTCCTAAAGAGTTTCAACTACTCTGTTGGCAAAGTACAGGTTTTTTGAAAGCTAATTTCTATTCATGGGTTTCCTGTTTGTGAAGAACACAAACACAAATGCACACCTGCTATTTCCTGTTTCCATTGATGAACCATGACTCAGGGCAATAACAGGATGTGGGCTATAGTGCGTGCAAAATACTGTATACAGTATGCAATGTGCATGATATAGTATAAAGTAGAAACATGAGGCTCACAGTCATACCTATCTGATGCATTTCCTATTTGAACTTCCATACTAAGTAATTTTTCAAGTATTCACACATACTGCCATCGGTGGTATATCCCAAAATATTGATACCCATCACAACCATGAATTAATTGTGCTTTATGCAATGCTCCTCCAGAGCATGGTAAATTCTGAACTACATACAAGTTCTAAATGTATCATACCTGGTTGAATCACTTCTTCTAATTTCTTCCACAGAAAGTATTGAATGGGCCCTTTATAGATTCCCAGGTCAAACCAATCTTTGACCTCACCATCCAGCACTCCAAACTGTGCTTGTATTCTTCCATGAAAAGAAGAGCATAGACACATGATTTGTACAGTAGATTTCATTTTCTCTATAAAGAAAGGGATATCTATGACTTGACAAGACATGAATACTCATGATCCCTCAATAAATGTGGAAGTTACTGCCATTTAATTATGCCATAGAGACTCTTGGTTTCTTTATTTTTGTATTATTGCATGAAGTACAAAAATTACAAATGTTCCAAGCAGTTCAGATGGATGTTTTAGATACTTCAGGTCAGTAAGATTACCAGAAAATACATATATATAAAATTTTCTCACCTCACTGTCACTTCTTGAACATCCTGTACAACAGTAGACATGCACAAAAAAGATAAATATTATCACTGGCATTATTATTATTATTATTATTATTATTATTATTGTTATTAGTAGTAGTAGTAGTCGTTTTGTTGCAAAACTTACATTGATCAGTGCTGCAGGATCATGCCCTTCTTCCTGAAATCTAGCACTGAGTGAGGTAACTTCCTGTGTCAGGGTGTCAGTTTCCTGTGAGAGATGAGCCAAGGCTTTCTGCCTAAGGGCCAGCAGTCTCTCTGTGTCTCTCTGTAGCATGGAGCACAGCCTCTCCCGTTCCCTCTGGATGCAGTGCAGCAGGTGATCAGTCTCCTGGATGAGATGGGCTTGGAGGGAAACAGACTGGCTCTGTGGAATGAAACAGGTTGCATTGCTTGTAAGACATGCTGGAAAGTAACATATTCCTACACAATGAGCTTGCAGCATTGCAACATTATTCCCACACAGTGTCACACTCTGTTGTTTTGATATTGAATGTTGCTATGAAATTTTATGGTTATGAGAACTTCCCTAGTAAACTTTTTTTGTCATTTATTAATCATTGTATCATCTTATGGACACTTTTGCTTTAACTATTTTGAAGAATTACCTTGATTTCTTGGATTTCTTCCTCACTCTTCTGGTAAAGTTTCTTAATTTCGTCCTTCTGGCTCTCAAAATGTCTCACAACCATTTGGAAATTCTCCTGTAATGTGATATCTTAGTCAGAACATCTTCATACCGTCCCTCTGTCTCCCATTCCTCCCCGGTTCACTCAGCTTCACCCTGCTCCACCCCACCGCACGTTTTTCCGCCCCACTCCAGCCTCCCCCCCAACCCCGTCCCTCACCTGACACTGCGTCAAAACCTCCTCTATGGGCGCCAGTCTGTGGGTGCGGTGCTCTTTGGAGACAGCACACACCACACAAATCCCTATCCGCTCTTCCTCACAGTACATCTTCAAGGGTTCCCAGTGGACAGAACACAATCCTCTTCCTCCCTCCTTTTCACCCCTCCTGACCAATGCACTCTTTGAGGAAGGGCACTTTCTGGGTCCCTCTAGTGGAACCTTGTGGTGGTGCATTCCCAAGCCACGCATTCTATCCACAATGGTGGCAAGGAGCTTGTTACTTTTCAAGGTAAACTGGGGAAAAATTTCACAACATAAAGGGCAGGTGAATCCGCTATTGTTCTTTTCTTCCATCTCTCCTAGCTCCCTCCTCTCTCCTTTCTTCCAGTAATCTATGATGCACTGCCGGCAGTAGTTGTGTTCACAATCAAGTCTGACTGGGTCCACATAGAGGGAGGAGCACAATTGACAGGTCACTTCATTGACCAAACTCATGGCCAACCCTGTCTCTTCTCCTGATGTCATTTCAAGAATGGTCCAACTTCCAGCCGTCAATCAAGTCAACTGTTCAAGGATTTGTTGTTTTTGACTGAAACAAAAGGAAAACACATTTGATTACAATGAACATGTAACTGAAGGTAATGATTACCTGTAATATAGGCGTACAGCTGAGTTTTGCCCCAATGTCTGCATGCTAGATGAATGACTAATTAAATGATGAGTGATTAATTTATGAATAAACCTAATCTGATAAATTGCTTTTCAGAATACCATGAACAACGGTTTTGAAAATCTTATACATACCAGTCTCAATGCTTGAGATTTGGATAACAGTTGCCTGTCAAAGACATCATTTGAAAGTATGGTATTTTTATGCATATTACATTTATTAAGACACAAAAATTATTTTTAAATATTTTAACTGATCTAAAACAACAAAAAATTCTGGAGGTGTTGAATTTACCATCATCTCAGTGAAAATCATCTAAAATCATGACTGAGCTTTCTTATCACAACAAAAATACACTGCTGCATTACATTCAGTTGATTCTATAAACCTTCAAACAGTAACTGTTGAGTCTTTCAGAGAAACCACAGACACTGACCTCTAGAGTTGTAATCTCCAGTACTAATTCATCAGATTTAGCTTCAAGTCTCTTTCTCTTTTTTGGTTTCTGAATGAACAGTCAGCTTTCACTGTTTAACCTCCTCTTCCCTCTTGAAACATTCTGAAAGAACCGCTCTCGAAAGTTTAAAAAGAACTTCCTCCTTCTCTGCCCCCTCCCCTTCCCCCCAGTCTCATTTAGGCAGAAAAAAAAAACAAAAGATGTGAGCTGACAACAGCTTCATGATATTAGCATTCACTCTGTACCATTATATAGCTAATTGTATAGTTCTTTGGTTAAATGGAATTAGCTGAGTACTTTGTTCTCTCACACAGGCCTCAAGATACCTTCTAAGGTCTGTGAAATAGTACACAGGTGAGTACACAGGTGCATGCATGTTTGTGTTTCACGTGCACATCCACATCCACATACAAATCCGGTTCAAATTTGGAAGCAGAAATTAAAATATATTTTAATGACATACAATAATTTGAGTTATATGTTTTACATTTACATATAACATCTGTCTTTTCCCCACTACAAATTATGTTTTCACACAGAAAGGCCAAAGTGAAGGGGATGAACTACAAAGCAGTTAACACACTAACATCAAACAGAACGTACAGCAGTCATCAGACCCGAGATGTTAATAAACTATAAATTGTGTTTGGTGTGTGGAAACTTACAGTATGTAGGTCACGAGCACCTGATCAGCTTGAGCACAATTAATTCATTCTAGGACACATCTGTGGATCTAAGGATCTTTGTTGTGTGCAAAATCTATTTACAGATGTAAATGTTTCCATTGATTTTTCCATTACCTCCAATACTGTTAAAAAACAGCACTACCTTTTATTGGTAGCCAACACCTGTCAGTGAATGCATTCTGTGTGAGGTCGTTTATTAGTAGGACAATATGCCAAATATTATCCTATTATTAGGGAATCAGGATAGCACAAAAAAAAAAAAAAAAAACGTACAAAAACGTTATACAGTCTTAACTGTTAAGAAAGTTCAAGTTAATGGTCGTGGACGCACTATGACTTGAAATGGTTTGACTTTAAGGACAACACTTGCAACCCCAGTCAGGTCCGGCAAGGTTTCTTTGTTTCCAGAGGGAAGAAATTGAAAATCACGAAGTAAGTAGGCAGTGAACAGGAATAGCTCCATTTTGGCTATGGACTCCCCAAGGCACAGCCGGGCTCCACCTCCAAATGGCAGAAGAGCACGAGTGGAAGCTCTGCCTCCATCTAAAAAACGTTCTGAAAGTAGAATTATAATCAGTGCAATTCTTACAATGTTTTAACAACTCAATACAGTACATGAGTGATTTGCTTTAATTTCCACAGACCTCTGATTCCTAAGCATTTCCATTTAAGCAAAATAAAATAAAACTGGCATGTTTGAAATATATACTAAGCATAGCTTTACTGATCAATAGAATGGGTGGACTTTTTTTCAGTGTCAGCACAGTTAAAAAGCCAGCAAGCTGGATATTAATAACTAAGTAGCTTTTATTAAAACCAGGACTTTCCACAGACCAACATAGGGATTCACACAGATCAGTTCATAGATCATAGTTTGAAAACCACTGTTCTAGACAGCATACTTGTTGAGTGCAACAGTCTGAGATGTATCATTGGTGAATATGCATTTTAAGTCAGCTGCACAACCTGGTTTGAAAGCATAGGGGTCAATCCACATTGCTGGGTCATGGTGAGCACCATACAGATTGGGGATAATAATGGTGTCCTTTGGGATACAGTAACCTGCAATGCTGAACAAACATATAATACATTGTGAATTTGTGCATACAAATTTACTCCAAATTTTTGCACATTTATCTTGTACTCCTACCTGCTGTCTCTAATGGCACGGTGAGGAACTGCAAGTGGAGCCACAGGTCTAAGTCTAAGCACCTCATTGATCAGAGCAGACAAGCAGGGCAGCTTGAGCCTATCACTGTACTGTGGGTACCGAGTATCCAGCACTGTACACAGCTCACTGTACACTCTACACTGCACCTAGAGTGAGAGAGAGAGAGAGGGAGAGAGAGAGCAGACAAAAATTGTTTGTTTAAAACAATAAAAGAAAGAAATGTTGGCCATTTCAGCCAAGCTTCATTCCGTATGAGATGATGTTGACAAGATTTGAATGAATGGTATGTACTGGTTTACAGGTGAGCACCTCAGGCCTGTGTAGTAAGAAGGCCACAGTCCAGCACAGCCAGGCAGCAGTGGTCTCTGTGCCACCAATGAGCAGATCCACTGTAGCCATGTGAACATGAGTTTCTGTCAATGCCTGCAGGCAGAAAACCTTTTACAGTATTATATATGTTAAACAGTCTTCTGTTCATTAAAGTGGCAATCTCAAAGATTTCCGTTTCGTTATCTTTGTTGGTACCAATGGCGAGAAGCGGTAATTGCAGTTGTGTTTTTGGACCTCACTTCCAAACACTGTCGCCTGTGTGTGACGTCAGTCAGCTGGCACCTGGGCCATGGTAACTATTTACTACTATTTACTGAATAAAAATGCTTGTTATAAAAGTAACGTTATGTACATACTCATTCATTGCCTACTATTAGGCTAACTTAAGCTGTCTTTACACTGCCGACCTGGGTTAAAATACTGTAGCAGACCTGGGGTAGAATTAGTTATGATCAATTTCCACAGACGTTCTTTATCCACCTTTTGCCCCGTATGAACATCTTTACACTGCAGAGAAGAATCCGTGGGATTCACTGTGGCTCGTGCAATTATGTAGGCTATCTCGTGCACAATAAACATTGTCTTTCTCGTGAATGATTGTTCACGAGATTGTGTGATATTTTTGAAACAACTGCCTTGGAAAATGTTACCCCTGGTGTTACTGGTTTTGCTAGCTGAACTGTTCGAGAATAAAGCTTCAGCTGGGCGTTAAATTTGCAAGCACAAGAAGAATAAAACAAAAACAAAGGACATTTAATCAAAAAACTGCATCAAGGCTGAAGGAACATATGAGGAAGCGTAAGAAAATAATAACAACGCTAACCCATACTGCCGTATTTTTTAAATTAATTTTCTCCGGCTTGACATCTTTACACAGAAATCAGACCCGGCTCTACTCCACCTATACCCATGGGTTAATGCTCTGTGTAAAGACGGTAAAGACGGCTTTATTCCGATCATTATAATATATTGATGAACTTGATGGCAATGTAAATCACGGTAACGTTAAGGCCAGTTCAGATCAATGATTCGCAACCAGACGAAACGGTTTTAGAATGTTGCAGAGAAAATTGCAGCGGTGTGAACTGGTTTGTAGCAGAGCCATTGCCTGCCCTGGGGTCCCAAAAGACCCACCTTGTCAAATCGCCAAGTGCAGTTTTAGAACGTTCACATTCAGACGTCTTGGAATTTTTGCATCCAGTCTCGTTGCGAATCATTGATCTGAACTGGCGTTTATTTAGCTACATTGCAACGGTGCAACAAGGTAGCGTTGCATTTGAGAGATGGTTTGCGAGGTCGGTACTGGTCGGTAGCGTTAGCTAGCATTTTTTCAAATTGTTAGCTGACATGAAATTATGTTAATTACATTAGCTAGCTAGCTAGCTAACGCAACGTTACCTGATATGAGAGATGGCTACTGACTGTGCACAACGTTGTCTAAACTAATGTTGCCTTTCTTGACATGGTCTGGTAGCTAGCGTTATCTGTAAATACCTATGTAATTTAGTAACATTTCATGTTACACAAAAACTTTTTAGGGTTCCATAACGCTAGCAGAAACCGGAAAAAAGCACCGCCTACGCTCTCTGGCGGACCAACCACTGATGGGTGATGGAAAACGCGTCACTAACTGTGCGCCGCTTGTGATTTTTTCCCGGGAATGTGACCACAGACACCTGGTTCTTTAATCATAAATAATAATAATAATAATAACAGTATAAATTAATATAATAATAGGCTCAATCACCATTGTGCTACTTAATTCAGCGATATATAGTGACTTAACAGACATTTATTTTAATGAAAATCTTTGAGATTGCCACTTTAAGTTTATTCAATAAAAAATAAATAGCACTAATTCCAAAATGACTACTGGATTTAAATGACACATTGTGCATTACATAATCAAAAATAAACAACCATATTACAATCCTGACTACAAATGTTGGACAGGTACATTACCCACCACCCTCTCTTTCTCCCCCAGTGGCTGATCCAGGCTCTGAAGTAGAGAGGCTGTTATAGTACCCCCTGTCCCTTCATCCTGGCACAGCTCCTGAGGCAAAAATATAGCCAAAATGGAAGATTTTTTCTCAGAACATTTCTTAGTATGCTGTAGCGCTATTTGTGTGAACCAATACTGTTAATTTACTTAAAGATTCAACTTCTTTGGCTGATATTATGTTATTATTCTCATGCATTTGTGCTGATGTACAAGGCCTAGAATCTGGTTGATTCCAAGCAAACTTGCCTTATATTCTTGGATATGTGATCTAATGATGTCATCTCTCCTGGCCACCACTTTCAGTAAACGAGAGAAAGGAGGATTGGGCAACTTCTGATATAAATGAAAAAAAAAACATTATTCAAGAAATGCTACATGCAACAATTATTGCTACAAAAACAGTGATCAGCAAAATCAAAATCAATCGGATCAAAAAAACAGTAATGTTCATAAAAATTCTTGACTAGAAGTAATAATAATTATATAATTGATATGTATTTAACTGGAGCATTGCACCTACATGTGGTTGGGATTGTCCCGTTCAGAAATATATCAAACAACAAATGAAATCAATCAGGCGAAATGGCAGGTTGTTCTCCCACTCGCTTTACGCTTTATATTACAGGCAACGTTGATAACATTCCATACCCTGAGCAGGGGAAAGGAGTCCAGGGCAGAGATCCAGGGGGAGCCCCACAAAGACACAATCTCATTCAGACAGCCATGCAGACGCTGCAGCTCAGGGGAGCTCTTGTCATACTGGGAGAGAGAACAGCTAGTATGAGTGTTAGAGAGGGGGGTGACATCGTTTGATGCCAAATCCATACAGCATTCTGTGGCATTTGGATGGGAGTTTTAATAAGATGACAACATAACCCTGCAAAGGCTCCAACCGTCATTTCAGTAAATGACAGGACCCCCTAGCCTGTGTAGATCCATCATTTATTTAATTAAGACCGACAAACACCTAGATGGCATCACCAAGATCTCAACAGTCAACCTATTCACCCAACAGCTTGACTTATAAAGTAAAACAAACAGTAGGCTGATATCTTCCCTTATAGAGATGCTTCTTCAAAAATGCATTTACTGCATATGAGAGTTATCATTTTTAAGCCTTTTAAATTAAATATGCGACTGTTGCTGATAAATACATTCAGGTAAAGAGAGTACTGACTTCTTTTCCAAAGACCAGAGTAGTGATGACATTACTGGCAGCCACGGTGAAGTCCTCTGACAAATCCACAGGAGTCTCATTGTAGTCCATTAGAACCTGGCACCCAAACACACACACACACACGCAAAAGTACACCCTGTACCAATCTGTCAGTAAATTTAGTCCAATTTTGTACTGAATTTAGTCCAGCCAACCATTTGTTATCAGTATCCACTTTATACTATATAGTACAGGGACAAGGAAGCGGAAATTGAACCTTGATCATAAGACTACACCAAGAATGGGACACTAATCAATTGCGTGGTTCAGTTCATTCCAATTTCATTCACTTTAGTTGTTCGTTAGCAAGGCCACAAAAGGTTAACACAAGAATATAACAAATTGTATGTACACCTCTCTCTATATTACTGCAGTTATGAGCATGGTACACAACACCTCTTGCGCAATGCCATGCATACATCCTGTACCTGCCTGAGGCTGAGAGCCTGCTTCTGAATGACAGCGTGCAGACACTGCGCAGAGCAACGCTGCAAAGCATTGTGGGCCAGGCGGCGATGTGTCCGCCACGCCTCACTGTAGTCCCCCAAAGAGATGGATCGCCCACCACCTGACACAATATCGCCTGAGAATATTATAAAGATTGGGAAAAAGTGATAAGCAGAGGGAAAGCAAAAGAGGGAGACCAGGAGGGAGGGAAACAGTGATAAGGGAAGAGAAAAAAACCTGTTAGAGGCAAAGTGTAAGTTTGACTAGTTTGGTAGGGTACAGAACAATGGCTTGGGTAGGGAGAGTGCTACCGGTGTATGAGTGTGGCCTCCCAGCAAAGTCTGACCACTTCTTCACCAGGGCCTCCCGGATCATCTCAGCACTGCTCAACACAACTATGGCTGAAAGACACATGTACACATTCACTCAG